>NC_060072.1:31313863-31616893 GCF_922984935.1 Meles meles
GATAAGTAGAAAATGAAGCTTAGATTCTAATAAACTAGAAGATAGTAATAAATAAGTTGGGAATAGGGAAGATCACAACAAAAGCAAAAATCAATTTTACTGAAATTGAGGAAGTAGAGAGGTGAAGTCCTCATTCAGAGAGAAAAAAATCTCAGGGTTTAAGGTATTAGAGGTGTAGACAGACATATGAGTGATTAGAGGTAAAGATTATTAATGTAAAAATCAAGGAACTGGCACTAGGGTATTAAATGAGTCATAACCTTAAAAATTAATTATGGTTGTTCAAAACTTATTAGAAGGAAAGGTGGAAAAAAAGTGTCAGCATCTTCATTAAAAAAAAGCTACTGTGGGGCGCCTGGGTGGCTCAGCGGGTTAAAGCCTCTACCTTCAGCTCAGGTCATGATCCCAGAGTCCTGGGATCGAGCCCCGCATCGGGCTCTCTGCTTGGCTGGGAGCCTGCTTCCTCCTCTCTCTCTCTCTGCCTGCCTTTCTGCCTACTTGCCTACTTGTAATCTCTATCTGTCAAATAAATAAATCTTTAAAAAAAAAAAAAAAAGCTACTGATAGTTTAGTCAGTTATGAAGGGACAGGCTGAGAGATAATAGCCAAGAGAGAAATGAAACCAGATAGCATATAGACGATTAGTGCAAAAGAATTGTACTGAGAAGAATCCTGCTTTTGTAGTAACTGTGTCTGTCCTCTGTCTCTTTCTTCCCTTTACTGGATCTTTAGATCAATTTCCAAAAGCAAACTGGCCTCCTGAAATTAATAAGCTATTATAGCATAATTATAGGATACAAGGTATCTAAGTCTGTTGTTGCTGCTATAACAAAATACCATAGACTGGTTGGCTAATTTCCTTTTCCTTTCTTTTTTTTTTTTTAAGATTTTATTTATTCACTTGAGAGAGAGAGAGAGATCAAGCAAGCAACAGTGGGGGGAGAGGCTGATGGAGAAGCAGACACCCCGCTGATCAGGGAACCTGACACAGTGCTCAATACCAAGATCCTGAGGTCATGACCTGAGCCAAAGCAAGATGCTTAAACATCTGAGCCACCCAGGTGCCCCAACGTGGCCAATTTCAACAGAGATATATTTCTCATAGTTCTAGAGGCTGGGAAGTCCAAAATCAAAGCACCGACAAATTCAATGACTAGAGAAGTTTCACTTCCCGGCTGGTAGATGTCCATCTTTCCTTCTGCCCTTAAAAAGGGCAAGGGAGTACTGTGGGGTCTCTTTCATAAGAATTCTAATCCCTTTCCTTATGGCTCTGCCCCCATGACCCAATGACCTCCCAAGGCCTCACCTCCTAATTCCATTCACTTTGGGTGTTAGATTTTGACCTATGAAGTTTGAGGAGACACAGGCATTCTGTCTATAGCACAAGGCTTATATGCAAAGTCAATCACTGTTCTATACACTAGCAATGAACAAGTAGAATTTGACAATAAAAACACAGTGGCATTTACATTAGCAACCCTCAAATTACATACTTAGGTATAAATCTAACAACATATATATAAGATTTATATGAGGAAAAACTGCAAAACTCTGATGAAAGAAATAAAAGAACCAAATAAGTAGTGATATTCTGTGTTCATATATAGGAAGACTCAATATTGTCAAGGGGTTCTTGGTTTAGGGATTCAGTATAATCCCAATCAAAATCCCTGCAAGTTATTTTGTGAATATGGACAAACTGATTCTAAAGTTTATATGGAGAGGTAGGGCACCTGGGTAGCTCAATCAGTTAAGTGTTTGCCTTTTTCTCAGGTCATTATCCCAGGGTTCCAGGATCGAGTCCCACTTTGGGTTCCCTGCTCAGTGGAGAGCATGCTTCTCCTTCTGCCTGCCATTCCCCCTGCTTGTGCTCTCTCTCTCTGCCAAATAAATAAATAACATGTTTATATGGAGAGACAAAAGACCCAGAATAAGCAATTCAGTATTGAAGGAGAAGAGAAAAATGGAAAGACTGGAAGCACCTGACTCAGAATTTGCCACAGGTACAGTAAAAATCAATGTGACATTGGTGAAAGAATAGACAAATGAGATCAGTGACACAGAATGGAGAGCCAGGAAACAGACTGGAATAAATACAGTTGATGTTTGATAAAGGAACAATTTGAACATCAAAGCAATTTGATGGATTAAAGATTGTTTTTACAACAAATACTGCTGGAACATCTCATCATCCACATGCAAAAAAAACAAAAAACAAAAAACAAATCTAGATACAGATCTTATATCCCTCACAAAAATTCACTCAAAATGGATCTCAGACCTAAGTGTAGAGCACAAAAATTATAAAGCTTCTGCAAGATAACATAGGGAAAACTCTAGATGATCTTGGGAATGGTGATGATTTTTTTAAAATACAACACCAAATAAATGAATGAATACATACATACATACATACATGCACACACCACCAAAGGCATGATCCATAAAAGAAAGTATTAGTAGTTAGACCTTTGTTAAAATTAAGAACTCCTGTTCTGTGAAATGCAATGTCAAGGGAATAAGAAGACAAGACACAGGGAACATATTTGCAAAAGACACATCTAAAAGGATTACAATCCAAAATGGGCCCAAGACATGAACAATCACCTTACTAAAGAAGATATATGGATGGTAAATAAACATATGAAAAGATGTTCCAATCATGCATTATCAGGGAAATACAAATTAAGACAACATTGAGATACCACTATAAACCTATTAGAACACCCAAAATTCAGAACACTGACATCATCGAATACTGGTGAGGTTGTGGCTCAATAGGAACCCTCATTCACTGATGGTGGGAATGCAAAATAGAACAGCCACTTCGGAAGGCAGTTTGGAAGTTTCTTATAACACTAAACAGACGTTTACCATGCAATTTCGGCAATCATGCTCTTTGGTATCTAACCAAAGGAAAACTTATGTCCACACAAAAATCTGTGCTGAGATGTTTATAACAGCTTATTTATAATTTTCAAATCTTAGAAGCAACCAAGATGTCCCTAAGTAGGTAAATGGATAAACTGTTATTTTCAGACAATGGAATATTATTCAGCACCTTAAAAAAAATGAGCTGTTATGCCAGGAAAAGACAGGAGGAAACGTAAATGCATATTGCTAAGTAAAACGCTGATCTAAAAAGACTACACAATATGTGATCCCAACTATGATTAAGGCGGGAGAAAAATTATGGAGAGAATAAAAAGATCAGTGCTTGCCATCATTTTTAGGGGACAGGGAGAGATGACCAGGCAGAACACAGAGGAATTTTAGGGCAGTGAAACTATTCTGTGTGATATTATAATAGTGGATATAGTTATTGCAAATTTGTACAGATGCATAAGATGTAAAACACCAAGAGTGAACCCCAATGTAAATTACAGACATGGGATGATAATGATGTGTGAATGTAGGTTGTTACAAATGTACCAGTGTACCAGTCTTGTGGGGGATGTTGATAATGAGGAGTATTGCTTCATGGGGGTAGGGAATACATAGGAAATCTCCATACCTTCTGCTCAACTGACTGATATGAACCTTAAACTGCTCTAAAAAGAAGGTCAATTAAAAATAAACAACAAGGGCACCTGGGTGGCTTGATGGGTTAAGGCCTCTGCCTTCAGCTCCGGTCATGATCTCAGGGTCCTGGGATCGAGCCCCACATCGTGGTCGCTGCTCAACATGGAGCCTGCTTCCCTTCCTCTCTCTCTGCCTGCCTCTCTGTCTACTTGTGATCTCTGTCTGTCAAGTAAATGAATAAAATCTTTAAGAAAAAAAAAATCAACAACAAGTCAGACTAAAATATTCAGGAAATAATTTTCTTAATTTTGTAAGAAATTGAATCTTGGCGATCAGAGTAACTGTTATTTATAACCTCATCACATGAACTAAAAGAGTCATTAAGTAAATGCAAATTTACTAGAGATGTTGAAAATAGTTGTACCCTTTTTAAAGATCAAATTAAGTGACCATTTCCAAATGCACATATTTTTGATACATGACTTCCATGCTTCCGGTACTCATGATTGTAAAGTGCTTGACATACTGATACTCCTCAGAGATTTCTTGCTCACATAGGGCAGTTTTCCACTGTTCCCTTGGGGTTAACAAAAGTTACTTCATGCAATTTTTATGAGGCTTAAAAAAAGTAAGATCTATAAAACATTTGGCAGAAAGGAGATGCTCCTCATTAGCCCTCTTCTAATAAATGGTCACCTCTCACCATAGACGCCTAGACAATCATTTATTCACTAGTTGCATATTACCCTTTCTTACTCTGGATCTAAATGGATACTCATTTCAAGCAACCCACGAACTATTGAGTTGTAATTCTATAATTATGTAGTCATATATAGTTTATACTTAGTTTATACTAGTTTATACTTAGTTTATACTTAGCAGTAAATGGATGATAACTGTGGACATGCATTTAACATACGTATATTTTATTAGGAACAATTTAAAAAAGAATAAAAGACTAAAAAAAAATAACAATTCTGCACACCATTCCCGTCAATAAACATGGGCCTCAGACTGAACTTGAGATGGGAGATTGGATGCTGGTGTTCAGTCCTGAGAGTCTGCTTTGATTTCTGTCTCAGCATGCATGTGCCTCCCAACCATGAGTGTGCTGTGAGTGTGTAAAGACAGCATTTGCTAACCATCATGGCCCTTAAACCAGAGAGAGCTGACTGCTTTATCCACTTCTACTCTGAGAAATCAGAAATTCATTCTAATTTTGGAGGCACAACTAGTTGCTTGGGACTATGGTGTCACAGCTGATTCCTAGTAGACTGTGAACCATAATTTTGATTCTTTGTGATCATGGGTACAATCCTGAGACTGATTTCAAAACCCAAGTTTGCATGGAAGATAGGACTTCATTTTATATCGCATTGTGCCAGATAAAAGTAGGTGTTCAGTAAATATATGGAGGCAGGGAGAGACAAGTTTAGAGTTTTAATAGGCTTGCTGATTACCAAACATTGATACCAAATTGAAACCAAACATTCATATCTGTTGTTTCTCTCTTTACTCATGATGTAAGAAACTTTCAGGTCTGGTCTTCTCTTCCTAGCCAGAGGTTAGACTATCCGGGAAATTTCTCTAGTTTGCTGTCTCTTCTCTTCTCAACAAAAATCAAAACAACTCACTACGCATTTCTTTTTCCAGATCATTGGACTGTCTCGGCCTCAGAGGCATACAGATAAAAGAAGACTGATTTGGGGTAAAGAGGTCTGAGATCGAGTCCCATCTCCCCTATCAATCAAGCAACCTCTGGCAACAGGCTTAATCTTCTCTCTGGGCCTCAGTCCTTTCATATCTGCAAAGAGGGAGCAAGATTAGATTATCTTTATAATGTCATATTGATAAATAGTTTTTAGATTTATATTCTACTTATCTAAGGTCTTTCCCAGATCATCAAGACAGAAACACAGTCCCTGTGTTCCTTAAAGATTTTATGTGGAATCCCATCTCTCTCACACAATGGAAAACTTTTCCTTCTTTGCAAGACTGAGAATTTTTTTTTAAAGATTTTATTTATTTAACAGAGAGAGAGAGAGATAGTGAGAGAGGGAACACAAGCAAGGGTAGTGGGAGAGGGAGAAGCAGGCTTCCCGCTGAGCAGGGAGCCCGATGCGGGACGCGATCCCAAGACCCGGGGATCATGACCTGAGCCGAAAGCAGACGCTTAATGACTAAGCCACCCAGGTGCCCCAAGATTGAGAATTTTTAATCACAAACTGGAACTAATTTAATAGATCTTAGTTCATCTTCAATAAGGAAAGGATTCTATGTGCTCCTATTTTATATTCGTATCTAAAAAATATGCTAACAATATATTTTAAAAAACTGTGTATCTCATAATTGCTTAAATGGTAATCAGGTTAGAACCATACTTTACTAGTAAATCTCAGGTTGATATTTTCAGAAAGATCTTGTGATAAATTGATATGTTACATTTTAATGTAATTGACAAACAGTTGTGGTCATTTACGACAGAAAACATCCATTGCCTACATACCTACATCCCTTCTTCCTCCCTGATAATAGGACCTTGGTGTGTTCAGCTAACATACCAAAGATGGTCCTACTGAGAAAGCTGATCCCTGCCCCAGTTCTGGAAAATAAATTGTAAGCGACCTGAATTAATTATAGTAATACCATCCTTCTTCCCTCTTCTCCTGCCCCACAGTGATTTATCTCGGGGGCATTCATGTGACTCAGTTCTGATCAAAGTGATATAGGAAAGGTCTGGTGAACAAAAGCTTCTGAGAAATTGTGTTCTCTTAAAAAAATGAAAAGACAGACTCAGTTGGTGTGCTCTGTAATCTGTTTGTACTCCTCTCTTCATGCCTGTAGGGATATAAAACCTCAGTGTCCTGTAACCATCTTGTGGCAATGTGGCAGTAAAGAACGGAAGCTAACACACCTATGATTGTCCTTGCTGACATCTGTGAACTGCCTTGCTGTCTTGGGCTGCCGACTTCTTAACTTCCTGTTATTGGAGAAAAAGGATTATAACAAACTCTAGTTTTTCTTTATGTTCCTTGTAGCTGAATATATTCCTAAGTGATACAACAACCAACACAGACAAAGATATGTAGCTAACCATGATAATAAGGCTGGACTTCTGAGAATCTCCAGATATTTGAATGGCTATATTGTGCCATTTAAAGGTCAAAACCCCACAAATTTGATGCTTAATAGTCTGACCCCTTAATTGCAACTACAAGTAGAAAGCAAAAATGTATGATTTGGTAAACTAGTATGGAAAGAAACAAGTGCTATTGGACTACTAAATTCAGGAATTCAGGCCAATCTCTGACCTTCAGTTATTGCATAAAAGTAAATTTTAGATCATTTTAATGATGCTGATATTAAAATGATATTAAATAATATTAACTGTTATTAACTCTCTACTAAGTGGTGAGCACTTTTCTAAACTATTTACAACTGTTGTCTCAATCCTCACAAATCTATAAAGAAAGGACTACTGTTCCCATTTTGTAGACAAAGGAACTGAAGTGGGAATGGGTTTAGTGACCTGCACAATTTCACACAGTATATGGTGGAGATCACACCCAATCTCAGTGTAGTCAGTCCTACTCACTGCTAAACCAGTAGAGCTTATTCCTCTACTTTGTTCCAATTTTTCTCATTTTGAAGCAGCCTCAACTTACAAAAAGATCACAAGTACCATACAAAGAACATTTTCCCTAAACCATTTGAGAATGGGGATGCGATCATCCCCAAATACTTTAGTGTGTGTAGTGGTTTGAATAGTGACCCCCCCACACCCACAAGACCTCTAGTACCTGAGAATGTGACCTTATTCAGAAATAGGGTCTTTGCAGATATAATTAAGTAAAAGATTCTGAGATGAGATTATCCTTGATTAAAGATGAAACTCAAACCCCATGAATACTGTCATGATAAGAAAAATGACAGGACGACTGAAGAGACACAGATACAAAGGAGAGACACAGGCAAAATTCAAGGAAAGATGGAGGTAGAGATTGGAGTGATGCATCTGTTAGTGAAGGAAGGTGGGAGCCACCAGAAGTGAGGGAGAGGCACAGAAGGGATTCTCCTTCAGAACTTCCAGAAGGAACCAATCCTGCAGACATCCTGATGTCAGACTTGTGGCTTCCCAAACTGTGAAAGAATAAATTTATCTTGTTTTAAACCACCCAGTTTATGGCAATTTAATTCAGCAACCCTAGGTAATGAATGCAGTGTGTAATTACTACAAACAAGGACATTCTTCTACAAAACCACAGTATAAGCATTGAAGTTGATGAGTAATGATATACCATTACTATCTAATCCATTCCATTTCACCAAACACTCACCTAAAGAGGATCCAGTTCAGGGGCACCTGGGTGGCTCAGTGGGTTAAAGCCTCTGCCTTAGGCTCAGGTCATGGTCCCGGGGTCCTGGGATCCAGCCCCACATCGGGCTCTCTGCTCGGCAGGGAGTCAGCTTCCTCCTCTCTCTCTCTCTGCCTGCCTCTCTGCCTACTTGTGATCTCTCTCTGTGTCAAATAAATAAATAAAATCTTTAAAAAAAAAAAAAAGAGGATCCAGTTCAGAATCACACTTTGCAGTTCAGTGTCATTTCTCCTGATCCCTAAGTCTAGACCAATTCCTCAGCCTTTCCTGAAGTTTCATGACCTTGACGCTTTTGGAGATTATAGGCCAGGTATTTTGTAGAATTAGTTTAACTTTGGGTTTTTCCAATGTTGCCTTATGATTAGAGTCAGGTTATGCATCTTTGGCAAGAATATTAGAGAAGAAATGCTGTGTTCTTCCCATTGCATCCTATCAGGTGATACGCAATCAGCTTGTCCCCTTACTGATCATGTTCTCCAGTAAACTTTGAGTTCCTTGTATCATGTTCTCGTAAACTTTGTGTTTATAGCCCTTTTGACTTTTTCCATAGTCAGCTATTACTGATCTGGCTAAACCACAGGTCCAGAGTAGTTGAGATTAAGAAATTTCTAGTATTCACTGTACACTTTTCCGATTTGAATTTAAGAAAATCTGTTGGGGTGGACAAAGGCAATCTTAATTAGACCCAATTATAACTTGTGGCCAAATAAAAGACCACAGCTCCAGAAAATTAAAAAAAATAAAAGCAATAAGCACATACACATACACACTCACACGCATACACACACAAAACTTCAAGAAAGGGTGATTTTAGGCTACTGATGCAGACTCGACACAGAGATATATTCCCAGCCAAATAAACAAAAATTAATGAAAGCTAAAGGGTCTTCTCTAAATCAATGTTTTACAATTTTAAAAAAATCTCTTTTTGGTAAATTTAAGAATCTCAACTGCTGCCCAGTCTATATTTCATAGTTCCAATCTTTAGAGTGTTTTTCCTTTCTAAAATGTAACAATAAACTACATACTGAATGTAATTTTTCAATCTTCTTACTCCCCTGGAGATTTAGAGACTTCTACTCCACCTTATGTTCCCCCCAGTCCCTCCTTCTGCTGAAAATCAATGCTCTGGTTATCAAATGGAAAGTAGAATTAGGGCACCTGGGTGGCTCAGTAAGTTAAGTGTCTGTCTTTCTTTCAGGTCATGATCCCAGGACCCTGGGATCAAGCCCCACCTTGGGCTCCCTGCTCAGTAGGGACTCAGCTTCTTCCTCTGCCCCCTATGCTCCCTGCTCATACACTCTATCTCAAATAAATAAATAAAATCTCAAAAAAGGGAAAGAATTAATCCCATTTTTCAGCAGGCATAGCTATGTATTAATTGCAAGTTAATGAGTATGACCATTTAACGAAAGTTAAGAATTCATGATGCAAATTACTCAGACACAAGTGAACTCCCTAAGAATAAGTAGATATAATTTTAAATTAATGATGTTTTTTCTGATCAGCATGTGTACTAATTGCATGATTCTTAGTTATACAGAGCTTGTTGCCAAATGGTGCTTAGCTATCACTTAATCCCTTATCTCCACCACAGGGTATTTTTTTCCCCCAATAATTCTTATTTACTCCTATTCTCATTCCTCATCATAGCTATTCTAAATGTTATTCTCTTGATTACACCACTGCCTATTTTGCTCTCCAGGGATGACTTAATCATTTACTTCATTATGATAATATGTCAGGGCATTAACACCATGGTAGGCAGAATAATGACTCTCTAAAGATGACCATATTCTTACCCCTGCAACCTACGGTTATGTTGCCTTACCAGCAAACGGGACTTTGCGGATGTAATTAAGAGTATAGACCTTGAGATGAAAGATTATCTAGGATTAGATAATTAGATGGGAAAGATTATCTAGATTATCTAGGATAATCTACATGGGCCCAATTTAACCACTGTATTCCTTAAAAGCAGAGAACCTTTCCAGCTGCAGACAGAGAGGTGTGATGATAGAAGGTACCAGGAGAGATCTGCAGCATGAGAAAAACTTCTCCTGCCAGACTTTGAAGACAGAGAAAGATGGCCACCAGCCAAGGACTGAGGCATTCTTTAGAAGCCGAGAATGACCTTCACCTAACAGCTCGTAAGAAAACAATTATTTTGGTCCTATGGACACAACAAACTGAATTCCATCCTAGATCCTCCAGGGGGGACCTCACCTCTGCCAGCACCTTGGTTCTGGATCTGTGAAACGGGAGCCAAGGAATCAGATAACCCAACAGACTTCTGACCTACTGTGAGATCATAAAGTTGGTATTGCTTATCCCACTAAATTTTTCTGGCAGCAGCAGGACACAAATACAAACACTAATATACTTTAATATACTCTTGGCTATGTTTTGGTTTCATACATGGCTCTTTTCAGATCATACTCAAAGTGATAAATACTGATTATTTCATATTCACTATTTTTGTAGTTAATATCCACCACAAAATTCTCTGATTGCTAATGACACATTTCAGCTCTAGTTTTCTGGCTGAATAGGTTATCTGAGCTTCAAAATTCAAAGAGGCTCTCCTAAAATTAATTTTCTTCATTTAATGGAGATCCTTTGTGATAAGAAATACTCTGATGTTTTAGAGACTGATTTTTTTTTTCATATAGCCATACCATTTTGGGCTCTCTTCCTTCTAAATTTATATAATTTCTAATGGGTTTAGTTAGTCGCGCTCAGTAGGCTTCAAGAGGAAGACAGCTTTATTATTTCTCTACATCCTCCATTAAACTTAGTCTGTTGACTCATCCTTCTTCATCGTGGATAAAGTCTCCAGAAAATGCCAGAGCTTTTAGGGCCTGATCAGATATGAAAACATAATCTCATTTATTTATGTAATAACAAGTCAGTTCAACTCATAATTGAAACTTAAATTTCTCTTTCGTATCTGCTTTATGTCTTTGTCCCTTCCACAGCTTACTCCAGGCTGCACAGCAGAGTTACAGACTTCATTATTTCTTCACTTTGCTCTTCTTCTCATTTCTCCTAACCCTAGACCCTCCAGTGTTGGAGCAGGGGGAAAAAGGAGATGGAAGGAAATGGACAAGTTCTTATTAGGCTTGACTGCAATCAAGCGTTGGTGTCTCCTTGGTATGTCAGATGACCAGCTGCTTCTTCAATGAGCTGCTTCTGTGGGCTCCTGGAGATCATTTTGCAGGACTGTCCCATTGCTGCTCCTTGGCACTAGTGAAATTTCCTTTATCTAGCCAGATATGATTGCTGCCAAGCTCCTGGCCTCTAGCGATCCATCCTCTTGCGCTGGTAGTTAGCCTTCCAGTGATCTTTTTTGGGAAAACCTGTCAAAAGGGATCAGAGCAGCCTACCTTCCATGACCCACCTCTGAGCCACAGAAAATACATGCCTTTGTTTCACCTCATGTGGAGATTCCCCTTGCTTCTACTCAAATCCTCTCTTTTCTTTGACTTTTGACAAACCTTGCCAGTCATTTGACTTTTCTAGACATGAGCCACATTTTAATCTCAATGCTTTCCTTAGTTTCAGAGCTCACAGGCCTAGTACTTTTCGTTGCTCTCTTGAAGTCTGCCTCTCCTGAGAAGACTTCTTCAAGTCAAGGAATAGGTAACTTTCTCTTTAAATAGCTCTCACTCTCCCATCACTTACCTTTTACTGAATTCTTCTTTGATATGCATTGGCAGAGCCATTTTTTTGCCACTTCCTTTATAAATGGTCCATCTTGCCTACCAAGGGAGTACTTATTCTCAGCTTTGAGGACCTGGTCTAAACCCCCAGATAGGAAGAGCCATATTTTGGTGTCCTGTCACACTTCTCCAAATGCTCTGTTTTCGTGATAGTGCAAATGATACTGCAAAATTAAAGTTAATGTTTATCTGAAATCAATGTAACTGCTAGCACCCTAAGAGTGCATATTTAGAAATTATCAAAGAAGGAAGGAAGGAAGGAAGTTAAGGCAGAAATTAGGAAGGAAGGAAGGAAGGGAGGAAGAGAAGGAAATGAAGGGAAGGGAAGGGAAGGAAGGCTAACCACCTAGTGTCTAGTCTTGAATTTAGTTTTATTAAAAGGGAAGGAAACACAAGATTATTTCCTCAGTGAAGCTTCCAGAGAAAGTTCTGCTGCCTGAGGTTGACTATGTAGGCAAATTCTAGTATTACATGAGGGATTACTTAAAAATTTGCTTAAACCAATTATTCCTTATTAAAAGGTTAAACGCCAAATAGCTGGCAGGCATGAAATGAGACCAGAGGTTGCCTATTACCCAGGAATACCTAGTTCAAAGGCCTTATATCTTGAAGCATAATTTTGATCCTCATAGGAGCACCTTAATATAGGGAGAAACTTCAATGTTAATAAATAAAAATTGCTGAAGCAAATTCTACATATTAGATTCAGCTTTCCCATATTATAAAATTGGAGATGATTCTTCCAGATAACAAAAATCTGTCTAAATTATACTTACTAATAATACCTTATAAAATATGCAACCAGACCTAAAAAAAAGAAATAGCTGATCCAAAAGATATGATTCCAAGTGAAATACAGAACGTATAATAAAATAAATATACTCAAAATCAGGTACTTTCAGGTGAGATAGGAGGGGCCAAGCAGCACAGAATACCTTGGTGGTAGCAAATTCAAATCCTTTTTATTTTGTCCAAATTTCCAGTCTGTCTTTTCCTTTTCTTCTCCTTAAATATCCTACAGTGTAACCATCCTCCTTGGTCTTTCTCTCCTACTCTTTTGACATTTCAAGACTCTTTCTGCCCCAGCATCTTAAACTCACTGTGCCATCTTGTCCTATTTCCTCAAGAGTCTGTCACAGATCAAGATCAATTAGGTTGATCTGGTAAACTATATCATACTAAAATGTTAATGGTTGGCTAGAGCTTGATGCTATTTACCCCTTATGACACATTTGTATTTTTGTTCTCGCATTCTTCAAGTACCTTCTGTAAAGATTATGACTAAATAATAGCATCTTTGTCACTTATTATGCAAGCCAGTAAGGAAGGTGTTTGAGCAATGGTGCTTTGGATCGAATGTAGAGTATCTTTTTTTACACGGCACTAACTCTACTTGTAAAATCTTTGGTAATAAGCAGTATAATGTGAGGGCCCAAGATTACAGACTCTGGAATCAGAACATCTAAGTACAAGTTCTTCCTCTGCTTGCTACTTACTTGCTGTGTAAAGGCAGAAGGTAGTTCTATGTCTTTTAAAATTTATTTATTTATTTATTTGAGAGAGAGATTTATTTGAGAGCGTGTATGCAAGCAAGGAGGAGAGACAGGGGGTGAGGAAGAGGCAGACTCCTCACTGAGCAGGGAGCCTGACATGGGGCTTAACCCTAGGACCCCGAGGTCATGACCTGAGCTGAAGGCAGACACTTAACTGACTCAGCCACCCAGGCACTTCTATTTCTAGGTCTTTGTTAGGGTAATAAAGTGCCTACCTCATAGAGTTCTTGTGAGGATAAATAAATGAATACATGTTAAGATGATCTGAAGAAGTAGTTGGGCCATCCAGAGCACCATCTGTATTTGCTATTATGATTATTATTATGATCATTGTCAAGTGAGGCAATACCATGTACAGTGCATAAAAGAGAGATAGGTATACACTGAACACATCAATTATTGGAGCTCCTCCTTTGTACATTCACAAGTATGTTTGTATAAATAGCCATGGTTCTACCTGAAGGATATTTAACGAACAGCCAGATTTCCTAGTGGTTACAATGATCTTTTTAGTCTCTTACTATTTCTTTACTTAAAAAATTTACAGACTACTCCAGAATATGCCAGGTACTCTGCAAGCCACTGGGGTTTCAAAGATATTTTATATCGACAAGAGGAAATGTGGTAGGAGGAAAATGGGGAGCCAGAGAATGACAAACGATAGGGAGGGGAAAAAAAAAAACCCAAAAAACGAAGTAAAAGAAGATCTTGAATAAAATCTCTGAACAAAGCTGCCCAGAGAATGAAGAAGAATCTGAAAGCTCATATGGTCCAAAAAATTCTATTTTAAACACTAAAACTGTAGCTTATGTAAAGATAGGAAAGAACTAGGTCTGTTTTAAAAGGAGGCAGGTAACAGGCTGGGAGAGAGTATAGATGCCCAAATGATTTGCTTCAGGAATTCAGGAGAAAAACATCAAGAGGGGACACTTTTTTTTTTTTTTAAATGCTGGGGAGGTTATTAAAACTGGAATAAATGCAAAACTTGGACCCAACATGAGAGACTCCAGATAATTGCTGAGTATGGGCTACAGAGCTAAGACTTAGTTCAGAAAAAAAAAGACGAGGAGCTCTCCCTCCTAACCTGAGCTTAGCTGGGTGGCTCTTGATTCGTTGTGTCGTGTCCTTCTAAGTCTTCCAGCAGCGGAATTCTGCTGATTAGAGAAGTTCGACAAAATAGCAACGTTTCATTTGAAGTTGATCAGTGTGATTTACATTAAATAAATGAGTGCCAAAATAAGTGTACTCATCAGCTAGTTTGAAGTTCCGTAGGAAACACTTATGGATCTTTGGTGAGTTCAATCACTGCGGTGAGTTCAAAATCACTCTGGCAGCTGTATCTGAGTAAGGCTGGCAATCCTTTATGAACTCCATCTAGCTTGACAGGATGCTGACCAGGGCTGCACTGATTGTGGGTGAGCTGGCAAAGTGGCCTAGAAAATGCAGAATATCATTTTAGGAGCCTGGCTGACAAGTACAGGAATCACGTCCCACTTCTGGAAGGCAGGTAGCCTGCAGGCCCCGCATTATCTACACTGGATAAAGCTGTAGTTCTCCCTATCACCTCTTTGTCTGCAAATGAGGAACAGTGCCCAGATTTGCAAAGTGTATTGCCCAAACTAATGAAGTTAGTTAATGGCAGAGTCCTGGCTAATATATAATTATAGGTAGATAGAATGCTTTGTACCAGAGTGAATAAGATTTTATGGTAGGAAATAAAGATCTGAAAAGAGTGATTGGTACAGGTTTATTTCTCATTCATATAAAATAGATCCAAGGGTAGGCTTTCCAGGAAAATGTGGAAGGCTCACTTTGTTACAGACCCACACTCCTTCTCCCTTTTTTGCTCTGTTTAATGTGGTTTGCATCTTAAAACTCACTTCATAGCTCAAGAGAGATGCTGGAATTTTAGACATTATATTTGCATTCCAGGAAACTTGAGAAGGAATGAAGGTGAGAGCACCTTTGCCTTTTAAGGATACTTGCTAGCAATGAAATATAATTTCCACTTATATCTCATGGCCAGTATTTAACATAATAACTGTATCTAGCTACAAAGTTGACCGGAAAATTTAATCTTTTAGCTGAAAAATAATGAGACTGACAAAAAAAATAATTGGTGTTTTTACAACTAAGGTGTAAGTGCAGAGTGATATGGGAAAGAACTAATATCCTGCTAGTCTTCCATTTTGCCGGATCTACTGGGGATCAGCTTGGGGCTCGACTTCATCTTGTATTCATGCAGGAATGCAGACTGATAAAGCCTCCACTGTCTGGATTATAGATGGTTCCTAGAGCCAGGGAAGGGAGGATATCTCACTTCGACTCATTTCCATTGGCCAGTGGAAGTCATATGGCTATCCCTGATTTCTCAGGGGCAGGGAAACACAATTTCATCTTGTGCTTTGACAGAGAAGAATCAGGATACTTGTGAAGAAGGCTAATGACTACCAGAGAAGCCTTTCTCAGAGAAACAGTTACATTGAGATTCTATATCAATATCTTACGGGAACATATATATGATCAGCCAAAAAATAATGAACCAGTGCAAACACATGGGGAACTCTTTCTAAAGACTTCTAGTGCTCTTCAGAATTGCAATCTAATTGCTAGAGTAAAAAAATGCAGATTTCTTGACTCTAGCACAAGAAAGTATGATTCTATAGGTTTGCAATGGGGCTTAGAACTCCTTACTTGAACAAACGTCTCAGAACATGCTCAGGCATGTGACCACACTTGGACTAAAAGTGCGTAACTGGTATTAGAATAGCCAAAATAAAATGAAGTTACTAAGAAGTACAGCTCAGTTGAATGGTAACTCAAGGATTGTTTAATATGATGGGGATGGAATTACTTTTATGATTGGGAGATGACAAATCAATATTTTTCAATTGTCCAACTATAGGAATATAATTCTTGTTCATTCTAGATTTGAGAGGATTCTTAAAAACAATGACCTTTTATTTCTGGTTTCTTCTTGCTTACCAAACTACTAACTCTAAAAGGTAAAAATTGGATATGAACCCTAGCTTTGTGTCAGCAGACCCACGTTTGAATATCCGATCCACCAGTTATTTCTAACAGGAATTTGGGCAAGTTAATACCTTGTCTAAATCTCAGGTTCCTTAGAACATAGACAGTCTTAAAGTTTTGTCATGAGAATTAAATGAAATAAAATGTGTGTGACACTGAGTACAAGTGCTTGTTTAGTACAACTAAGCAAGAGGAAGAACTAGAAACAAAATTTCTTCCAATGGCCACTGTCGACATATTCAATAATTTAAAGATTCTCTGAGTGCTAGCATTAATGAAATTCATTTTATTTAATCCAATGTTGATAGTTTAAATGAATTTCAGTGCTGCATACAAAAAGTTTTTTATTAACTTAGAATAATGGAATACTTTTTTTAGGCTGAAGAGAAAGAAGGTACTCAGCACAGAATATGCTAAATGACAGAAATTAACTTATTAAGTAAATATTTTCTCTATTCAATTGTTCTTTTGATAAGGGCTGTAAAATCCATGCAAGCACAAATATTTGTGCTCTTACAAAAGTTGTGAAATAGAGTCAGGAGTCAGCGCAAATAAGTAACAGCAGTTCCTGTCTGGACAAGTGATGAATTGAATTAGGAATTGTGTAATCAGAGGGAAGACTGAAAATACTGCTGTTGCCTGTGTATCCATAGAGGTTCCACCCTGTTCACTAGCATCAAATCAGCACCAAATGGCAAGAGCAAACCATTAAGACCTTGAAGCACAGCCAGTTCAGACTGCCTCGAAGCTTAATGGCCACCTCCAAGCTCAGCTGGTCATTTCTAACAATGGTTGATAACAAAAGCCAGAAACCTTACCAGCTGCTGTCCACTAAGCTAAAGTGGGCTGTCCAGCGGACAGGCAGATGAAATTCTATAAAAAGTCACTGAAGGAGAAACTTCAATAATACCACCCAGATTGTTGACTGTGAGAAGACAATTGCAGCCGACAAAGGAGCCAACTGTAGGTGTGTGCAGTGTTTGTTTTTTTTTGACAGTAATTAGAGATGAAGAGCTCACTTCCAGGAGAAGCAAAATGCAGCCAGCTTGGCAAAGTAGGAAGCACAGGTGGGTTTAAAACAGAAGCAAGTTGGGACGCCTGGGTGGCTCAGTTGGTTAAGCGGCTGCCTTCGGCTCTGGTCATGATCCCAGCATCCTGGAATCGAGTCCCACATCGGGCTCCTTGCTCGGCAGGGAGGCTGCTTCGCCCTCTGCCTCTGCCTGCCACTCTGTCTGACTGTGCTCTCTCTCTCTCTCTCTCTTTCTGACTAATAAATAAATAAAATCTTTAAAACAGAAGCAAGTGAAGCTTGCTGCACGTCTTCCAGTGCACCAGAAAGGGAGCTGGTGCTTGGGTTCATCTGGTCATTTGCTTCTGCAAAATTTTCAGAACGGTATTTTAACAGCAGGTGGTTGGGATCACTCTTATTTCTCACCCTACCTTAGTCTCTGTCATAGTTATACTTCTTGTGTGGAGGGGATTAGGGCGGTCATGGGCTTTTTTGAGATCCAACTAGAGAGAAGCTGAGTGGGGCAAATTTAGTTTGGAATTAATGGGCTATATTTATCTCTTCTGTCTGTATTTAAGTTCTTGTTAGCTGTTCTGGTGCAGGAAAACCAGGAATAGTCCTCTTGCCTATTGGGTAGACTCACTCAGCGCCTTAACAAAAAAATGTTTGCTTTCTAAACATGTCCTGTGCTCAGGGTCTGTGAGAATGTAGGCAGTGATGACAGAAGAGACTAGTCTATGGGAAATTCTTCCGGGTTGTTTGGTAAAATTTCAAGTGGAGGATTAACTTCTTAAAAATCCCTTGTCAGGGGCGCCTGGGTGGCTCAGTGGGTTAAAGCCTCTGCCTTCAGCTCAGGTCATGATCCCGGGCTCCTGGGATCGAGCCCCGCATCGGGCTTTCTGCTCAGCGGGGAGCCTGCTTCCTCCTGTCTCTCTGCCTGCCTCTCTGCCTCCCTGTGATCTCTCTCTCTCTCTGTCAAATAAATAAATAAAATCTTAAAGAAAAAATTCCTTGTCAAATGGA
Source organism: Meles meles (assembly GCF_922984935.1). NCBI lineage: Eukaryota > Metazoa > Chordata > Mammalia > Carnivora > Mustelidae > Meles > Meles meles. Next base: position 31,332,102 of record NC_060072.1, read on the forward strand.
AGTTCTCTGATGTTGGGGATATATTTTATAATGCAAGGTATAAAATTATAAAAAGCACCACTCCTTTGTATGGGAATTATAAGAAATAAAATGTATCAGAATTGCTATGTTTGTAGAACCTAAGTTTGTAGCAATACAACAAATGGTAAATGTGTGTGAGATCTCATTTTTTTAAATAAAAAAGTATTGGATCAAGCACATCAGGGGAAAAAATCTTTGTAGCCTCCTTGTAGAAAATATTACGAAGCATATCATGAAAGAGGCAATCAAAGACTTTGCAATTATAATGTGCAAAAATAAGTAAGTTTCATAAATGTGTTTTGGGCAGTTAAAAATGTCTTATCACACTTCATGGTGTTTTTTTGTTCTAAATATCCACTTTGTACCTAATTTTGTATTTTTTTTTAATCTAAAGAGGGGTCCATCAACATTTGGTGATTGTTGCTTAGTGTATTCAATCTATTCAAATTTCCATTCTCCCTTTTCATCTGTTAAAAGCCTGGTCTCCAAATCATAAAACAAGTAACAGCAGTTTTCATAAGAGGAATATTTATATATATATATAAATATGAATATTTATATATATATATATAAACTATGTTATTGTACACCATTGTCTATCTTTGAAATGTTGTTAAAGTATAAGGCACTTATTAAAAGTGCATAGATCATATGGATATTGCATGAGGACCCTTCACAAGTTTCACAAACTGAACACACTCATTTAGCCAGCCCCCAGAAGAATCCCGGGTTCTTTCTACCCCAGCAACTGGAAGTCTCTCCAAGTGCCCTCATCCACTCTTATGGTGTCTAATGTCAAAGGTTAGTTTAGCTCTTTCTGAACACTATATAAATGGAATAATAGAATATGCACTAATCTGTAGCTGGCTCCCATATGGTTGTGTGTAGTTACCTTTTGTTTATTTTCATGGCTGTATAGTGTTCTATTGCCTTTGTTTATCTTGCTGGCTGTATAGTGTTCCATTGTGTGAACAGATCAGAAATTTTGTGATCTACCCTTGATGGGAATTTGGATAATCTTCAGTCTGGGTCTACCACAGATAGCAACTCTCACACAGGTATGTAAATAGGTGTACACATTTCAGCGGAATATATATGCAGCAGTGAACTACTGACTTATAAATATTAAATTCTAAAAGAAAATTGTTATGACTTAGTTTTATCACTGTGTCTTTAAATTCCAAATGAAATTAAAAATTATATGAGTTGTTGACTATTACAACAGAACTACCGAGTTTAAATTTCATTCTGACTGTAGCTAAAAGATGACAGATTTTAAAACTTAAGGACAAAAATAGCCAAGAGAAATGGAGGAAGTAGAAACATAAAGTTCTTAATCTGGAGTATTAACTCCTTTACTGATGGTCAGGGAGATTTGGGGATTACAAGGGATTTGCGGTCACCCTATTCATACCTACGGTCTTGGTATACTTATTAGTAACGCTCCATTTATTGTAAGGTCACCTAGAATAGGGAGAAAGACCTGAATATCTAAAATTACTACTAAAATACTAACAGACAAACAGATTGGGCCCTGGCTAAGAACGTGAGCAAGAAACCCTTCGGATTTTGGAATCAAAGACTAAGGATTATCAGTCTTCATTATATAAATTTTGCAATCCTTCTAGTTTGTTGCTTCATCTCAGGAATGGTATGCACACTCTGGAGTGATAGACACAGTTAACAAACAAGGGGGAAAGAGATGCAACAGTGCCCAGACACAAGATTCACAGATGTGGGGCATTCACACAGATGCGAGGAGAGAGAGGAGGAAGGAGAGAAAAAAATAAAGATTTGAGGTCTACAATTATTCATTGGTAATGGCAAAGATGAGTCACGAGGACACAGAAAACAGATAGATGAAAACAAACAAAATAGTAAACAACAGAATCAACTCTTGCTCCGTTTTGAGATTTTGATTGTCTATTGGCTGGTAAATATGGGAAGAATTAATTCCATGAGATCTTGTGCAACAGGATGCTTTGCAAAATAAGAACAGTATCTGTGGTACTCTAAGAGTTAAAATGGCAAAGCTGAAGTGTTCCCACATCTGAACCTCACACCCCCGTGGTTTATAGTTCTATATAATATTTTACTTGGGGCCAATAAACTCTAAAATAATCCTTAAAAATATTTAGAGCTACTTGCATAATGAGTTTCAGCTCCTACTTTTTACTGTGGTATTAACACTGCATACTGGGGCAGTATTTGCAAAATAAAATGTGGCTAGGAGAAGAAAAAAAATTCTAGGTTAGTGGCCAAGAGATACATATTGTGTACCTACTATGTGTTGAGGTTGCTTTATGCATTGTACATGAGGTCACTCTATGCAGTGGGTATTGCTTATTTTGTAAAAACAAACAAACAAACAAGGGGTGGGGAGCATGTTGGAGAATCTGAGCAAAAATTCCACAGTTTGTAAATGGAAGAAGCTTTGAAACAGACCCAGGTATCTAGGCCCCAGGGTGCAGACACACCGCCACCGTGTATGATGGAGCGTGGGAACTAAGCTGCAGCAAGGCGGAGAGGGGCAGTAATCCAGGTAGTTCACACTGCAATCGAGTGGTTATAGAAAGCAAGGTAGGAGATTTACTAGAAAGAGTGTAGGCATGGGACCCAGAAAAACTGAATTCTCTTCTTCATTTTACTAGTTAACATGAGCTTGGACTCAACTTCTGGGACCTGTTTCTTCTCCAGTAAAATGGAATAATAAGGTTGTCATGAGAATTAAATTGTATAATTCATGTAAAGAGGCTACTTCCTCATTAAGCAAAGAAAAACAGCCTCAAGATGTTACCTGTTCTACATTCTTGCCTCAAGATGGATGAAAACTATTCACCCCAGTCCAGGGATTTGTCCATACTCTTAAGCATCCCCTAGGAATAGACCTAGTATTTTATCAACTGACAGTCTAGAAAATCTCCCTCAAGACTAATCATATTTCTTGGTTATATTTAAGTGTATTTTTCTCTTATTGATTTTCAAGTAACAGAGGAAACTTGGCAATGGTTCTCTCAAACAGGTTTTTCTTCTATACTCATTTTGAACAAATGGAAATTATTTTCATTCAACAATTACTTAAAATACTTTATTTTCTTGCAGATTTTTCATAAGCTACAATTTTTGGTATTTTCTACTCTGAATCCTTAAATAATAACCTGTTGCAGTTTCTTCTGGGTCCAGCTCAAGTGCCATCTATAATTTATAAGTTTCCAAGATACCCCTGCCAAGCAGATCTTACACACTCCTCTGTGGGCAGGTGACACATCAGAGAATTTGTTTACCGATAGCTTCTCCAAAGGATTTTGAACAACTTGAGGACAAAGATGGTGTGGTATTCATCTGCTTTGCTTGTTGGACTGTTTACAGCTAGAGTCTGGTTTGAATCTGGTCCAGAGTAATGGCACCAACTTGTTGAATTAAATTTATTGCATATTGATTACAATTAAGAAAAAATTACAATTTAAGTTCATAATCTAGATTATGTATACTTTATGAGTTTTCTTGGTTTCCATATGAACACCTCCACTCAAATTAAATATTAAGGTTAAACTTTCCCTTTGGTTAATACTAGGTAGATAGTCATGGTAGCATGTATGTTATTTAAGGTACAATGAGCTACAGGAACAAGGAATTCGATAATAATTTAATGGCTCAGTGAATATAGAATTTTATTCTCTCTCATGTCATAATCCAGGTTAGGTGTTTCTTGTCTTTTCATATGGATAATCAGGAACCCAAGCTGACATAGGCTGTATCATCTTCAACCCTTTATCTTCCAAGGTTGTTCTCTTCATTGCCATTTTAGCCAGAAGAGGAAAGAGACATGGAGAGATATACTTGTAATTTTCTATGAGATTGGCTAGAAGTTTGGAAGTGAAACTCATCACTTCTGTCCACATTTCACTGGTGAGATTTTAGCCAAGTGTCTATGCCTATCTGCAAAGGAGGCTGGAAAATGTAGTCAATGAGTTGGCAGCTACATTCTAGCATAAGAGTTTTGGGTTGAATTTTATGTCCCCAAAACTCACCTGTTAAATTTCTAACCTCCAGTATCTCAGAATGTGACTGCATTTGGAAATATGGTCTTTAGGTAGGTGATTAAATTAAAATGAGGTCATTTGGGTAGGCTGTCCTTATATACTGTTGTCCTTATAAGAAAAGAAAATTGGGACATAGGCACACACAGGTGGAAGACTGTGAAGACATATGTACTAAAGACTCTATAGCCCAAAGGAGTCTTCAAAAGGAACCAGTTCTGTTGATACATTGGTTTTGGACTTCTAGATTCTAGAATTGTGGGACAGTAAATTTCTGTTGTTTGAGACATCCAGCCTGTGGTACTTTGTATGGTACTAGCAGAGTGATACACTAGGGAAGAAGGACAGATTTGAGGAGATGACCATCAATGTCTGTTGTATTATGTGAACTATGAATTGATTACTGTTTTCATTTGGACTGCTATAACAAATTACCATAGACTGGGTAATTTAAACATCAAACATTTATTTCTTACAGTTCTGGAGGCCGGAAGTCTGAGATGAGGGTGCCAGCATGATTGGGTTCTGGTGAGAGCTCTTCTCTGGGTAGCAGATAGCTGATTTCTAGTAACCTCAACATGACAGAAAGAAAGCTAGCTACCTCTCTGGCCTCTTCTTATTAGGACACTAATCCCTTTCATGATGGCTCCATCCTTATGACCTAATCACACCCCAAAGCCTCACCTTCCAAACACCATCACATTGGCATTAAGGTTTCAACATATGAACTTGGTATTGGTGGGGGGAGGATACAAACATTGATTCAATACTAATTACTATACCATACTTAAATTTATTAAGGAGCTGTAAACAAATTGTATAAATAAATTTCTTTGAAAACAGAAACATCCTGATTGATCTCCCCCTGTCTCTCAACAGCCAGTGATCATTTTAAAATATAAATTAGATTATTTCATTCTTTTATGTGAAAACTTAGAATTATTTCCCCCATTTACCTGCACAAAACTAAATGTGCTTCTTGTGTCTTACAAAGCCCAATGTGATGACTCTGTTACAACTCCAGTCGTGGCTTTTGCAACACTTCCCTCATTCATTTTGCTCCAGATGTATTGGTTTTCCAAGCATGCTCCAACATGAGTTTTGCCCTTTCCTTTCTAGGAATGTTCTTTCTCAAGAGAGCTATATAACTCACTTTATTACTAACTTTAGGAGGTCTTGTTAAAAACTAGTTTTATTAGAGACTTTCCCTGACTATGCTAAGTAAAATAACAACCATCGCCATGTCTGCGGCACACTTGTCACCCTTCCTATGCTTTATTCTTCCCCACAGCATTTTGTTCTCATCAATATATCATGTATTTATTTGTGCAGTTGTCCTACTTTCTAGAATACACCATGAGTTCATAGAGTTTTGTTTGTTTGCCCAACATCTAGAACAGCTCAGAAAGACCTCTACACATTGGATGCCTCAAACAGATATTTTAGATATCTATATAAGGATTTTTTCCTGTCACAGAAGAGCCTGAATTATGAGCCAAAAGATAAAAACTATGAAGAAGATACAGAGAGGGAGGAGTGGATGATTATGGGAGGAACCTACTCTTAGTATTTGCAAATACAGATCTTCCTTGATTTACTATAGGATTATATTTCAATAAACCCCTCATAATTGACAGTATCATAGCCAAAATGTATTTAATATATCTAACCTACTGAACACTATAACTTACCCTTGACTTCCTAAACCAACTGAAAACATTATATTAGCTCACAGTTGGGCAACATCATCTAACACAATCTTATTTCACAATAAAGTATTGAGTATCTTATGTAAGTTATTGAATATCCTACAGAAAGTGAAAAACAGAATGGGTATATGGGTATAGAATATTTGGAAGTGCATGGTCAGTTATGCTTGTGACCATGTGGCTGACTGGGAGTTGTAGCTCACTGCTGCTGTCCAGGATCACCAGATTATTGTACCACGTATTACTAGCCAGGGAAAAGATCAAAGTTCAAAATTTGTAAAATGAAAACACTAATTCAAAAAGATATATGCACGCCTATGTTTACTGCAGCTTTACAATAGTCATGAAATGGAAGCAACCTAAGAGTCTACTGATAGATGACTGGGTAAAGTTGTGGTACATATGGTGGAATATTATTCAGCCATAAAAAGGAATGGGATTCTGCTATTTGTGACAATGGACCTAGAGGGTATTATGTCAAGTGAAATAAGTTAAACTGAAAGGAAAACTACCACAGAGATCTTGTAAGTCGAATGAAAGACATCAGAGGGTGAGGACCATTTAATCTACTTTATACACAGGTTGAGCTGAATCTATGTTTGTAGAATAAAGAAATATTACTATATCTCTGGGTATTTCTTTTCCCTTGGTCTGCAAGAATCTTTTCTGATTTTCTGTTTCCATAGCTTCACATTAAGACTGTCTTTTTTCAATTTCATTTTTAATTTTTTGGGTTGATCTCTTCGGATTGTCTTTGTTTCAGATCATGTAGTCTCATAAGTTAGACTAGTATTCCTTTGTGTGATAGCTTCCAAATCTATAAACCCAGCCTGATCTTTTTTCAAACTTCAGACTTACATATTAAACTGTCTGTTGGATATTTACACATGGAAATTCTGCAGTCACTTCAATTTGATCCATTAATATGCCCCTAAAACATGTTACCCTTCTAAGTTCCCTATTGTGGCCCAGAGTACAACCATGGTCCTAATAACTCAGGTTCTAAACCTTGGAAACTTTCCTAGTCTGATGTTTGTTACCATTAGATTTAGGAAATATTTTACATCCTGGCCTATTTAGGATTAGGGTTTGTAACCCTAGTATGATTTTTTCCTTCACTTCTTAAAATATATAGTGAAAGAGTATCCCTCTCTTGAAATGTCTGCAAGAAGCTGAGAGTAGACTTAAACATACCAGACAAATTATGTTCTGATCTGTCCTAGCAGTTTATTCTACTGGCACCAAGGGCTACTGCTAATTCCTTCAAGAAATGAAGTCCTTGGAATAAACACATCTCAATAATTAAAAATATCTTATCACCCACTATTCTATTTGGAATCCTGGCAAAGACTGTAGAATTGTCCTCATATGTCCAGCCCTACTTAGGAACTCTGCCAATCTAAGTATTAAAAACAACCTTCTATCAGCGTTGTTAGAAAACTTTGTAGCCATTAATTAAGACACTCCTCAAATTCTTGGCCACAGGCCCCCCTCAAAGCAACTCCTTCTTGCCCTCCTCTCATTCCTGTCCTTATTCCATTGTATCCTCTGAACCCGTCCCTCACCGTTCTTGTATCCCTATATATCCCTATATATCCTGGTATATAAACTCTTCTTGGCTTTTGTACATTACTCTTTTAAATCATTCTGTATATTATTTGTTAATATTTATAACTAATAATATATGACTTTGACCCATAAAGTATCTTTGTACCATCCCTACTCAAATTTTGCTTACATCATAAAATAATTTTTGAGACTTTCCTTTTCTGATGACTTGGACAATTCAATATAAGTATTTGTTTCTTAAAGATTTGAGTTAACACACTCATGTTAACACACTCAAACTATATGAACCTACTGACTTTTTAATATATTCTAATGCTATATTATTTCCCGGTGTTTGTTTTTTAATATGTGCATTGGAAACCACTAGTTTTCCTGAGTGTCTGTATTAAACACATCTTCTGACTTGGACAATTCAATATAAGTATTTGTTTCTTAAAGATTTGAGTTAACACACTCATGTTAACACACTCAAACTATATGAACCTACTGACTTTTTAATATATTCTAATGCTATATTATTTCCCGGTGTTTGTTTTTTAATATGTGCATTGGAAACCACTAGTTTTCCTGAGTGTCTGTATTAAACACATCTTCTGTATTAAACACCCTTAAATCCCTTCTCCTTTACTTGCTTCCCAGACCTTTGCCATTCCACAAGGAGTCCACAGTCATATTTCCCAACAAGATGACATATCCATTGAGTGAGGAAATAATTTATGCTACATTGGCCTCCTGTATACGGCATGTAATTGGATTTTTCACTTTTTGTTTTAGTGTGAGTCATTATTTGAAAATTTATCCACTTATATTTATTGTGGTTTCTGATACTATATATTTTATCCTGCCATGTTATATTTATCATTTTATGCCATCTTTTATACGCAATTTACTTCTTCCCTCTCGTCATCTTTTCCTTCTCCTTTTCTTTCCTATCTTCTCCTAAATAAAACATATTTTATGTGTTCCTTTTTTCATTTGAGCAATTTAGAAGTTTAAATGCTATTTAAATTCTTTTCATTATGTATTTTAAATTCTTAAGATAAAAATACAAACTGTATTTTCCTTAAATATGAAATGATATTGGTTTTCCCTCTTCTGAAACAGAAATGCCATTAAAATGTCTTTACTTCACTTTTTCTTCAATCTCCTATGTGTTTTATTTTAGTAGATTTCATTTCCTAGAACAGTTTTAGGGTAACAGAAAAAGTGATTCTTATATATCCTCTATCCTTCTCATAGTTTCCAAGTACTATTTTTAATTCATTTAGAGTTATGTTTATTCACTTATTATATGTAATATCTTTACTATTTTAAGAATTATTTTTATAATGAACTATACTGAAATTTATGGCTAAATTGTTAATAACTGCTGAGGCTTAACAATATAGTCAATTGATTTCTATGTTTATCCAATTTTATATATAAACATCTTCTTTCTGGGTTAATGTTGAACAAATGAAATAAATATATCTTTAATAATTTTTTTCTAGAAACACATCTTGAGTAATTAATTTCCTGAATGATCTACTGTAACTTTTCATGTCCAACAAAAATCTTTATGGTTATTAAGTATTGCAAAGTGCTTGGTTGGCTACAGATTTTCTAATTAGAAACCTTTTTTCCTTCACCACACGGAGGCTATTTTTCTAGCATTTTAGCATTTTCTAGCATTTACTGAGAAGGCTAAGAAGTTCCATACCCATCTCAGTCTCAGTTATATGCTTTGCATCCTTTACTGTGGAAACTTTAAAAATTTACTCTTTATTCTTGGGATTCAAAAATTTCATCAGGACATGTCCTAACATGCATGTGTTTCCTTATTCCTGATCAATAGTACATCAAGGACTTTTCCATTTGAACATTTGGATCTTTCTTCAGGAAACTTTTGTATATCGACTTATTTTTTTCTCTTTTTTTTTTAGATGGTTATTGAATGTTCTGGCATTATCCTCCATAGCTCTCAAGTTATCTTTAATATTTCCTCTCTTTTTGCTTCCTCTATTCTCTGGGACATTTTCTTATCACTCATATTATTAAGTTGGTCTTCAGTTCTATTTGTGTTGTTGTTTGATCCATATGTATATGTAAATATGCATGCTTGGTTTGTTTTTGTAATTAATTTTCATCTTTTAGAGATTTTACCTTTTTTTGGCACAAGCTTGTACTGGATTCATGACTCTAATATCCTCTTCAATCTTTCTGAGAATTAAAATGTTTAAGTTTCATGTAGGTCAGCTCTTCCATGATTATCTTTTATGATAACGCATAGAAATTCTTTTGTTATTACAGATTTGAAAATGACACACTGCATTGATTCACATATGTAGTTGGCAGAGGTTTTCTTGAAAGTTGTATATGTCTGATTTCTTATCAGTCCATCCCCCCACATAATGGGACATCTTATTAGACTGAAGTTAAATGGGCAAGATTATGCTGAGTGATGTGTTCATGAGCGGAAAGCTGGTGAGCAAGGCAGGGACCTCTTTCAAATGCCAAAAAATGAAAGAAGGGGGAAACACTTGAGCGTATTTCAATTTCATAGTGAACACAGTATTCCTTTCCACCCTTATCTCATACTGATGTGGGTTTAAACTCACCCAGGCTCCACATTGTTTTGGTTTGTTTTGAGCATCAAAACCATGTTGAGCTTTTACTATCCTTTCTTGTTACCTATCTAGGGACAGTAGATTCTCCATTTTGTTTTGAAAGCTGTTATCACTAGCTATATATTCTAGAGGCAAACACTCAAGCCAGCTGCTCTATATAGAACTGATTACAGTGTTTCATAATTCTTTAAATTAATCATGACACTAGTCAACCTATGCTGAATTTCTCTTCCTAGGCCAGGTTATTCTGCCTTGAATTCTGTAAACTTCTCCGATGACTGTTGCAGGTTTTTCACTTTTGATTCTTTATCAGTTAGATCCCCAAACTTCCTCTAGTCTGCTGATTCAAGCTCACTTTTTCAGCACTATTATGAATTTTGAAAAATATACCTGTCATTTCAAGAAATGCTGGAACACAAAGAAAGTACATGTATATATCTACCCATTATCTTGAACCAGAAAACTTACATTTTTGTGCTCAGTTGTAACTAATAGTTCCATAGTCCACTACACCCATTTATCAGAGGCAGTTATTAACTTTTCTGAGCTTTTGATCTGTAATTTTATCAGAGGCAGTTATTAACTTTTCTGAGCTTTTGATCTGTAATGTCTTTGTTTTCATTAACTGGCATGGCTACAAACTTAGTCAAAGCCTCCCTAATTTCATGCATAATAATTTCAGTAGCTCCCTAACTGTTTTACTTATGCTTAGTCACTCCCAGTTCTAGGTGATTCAGCATAATATCCAGGGCTTCAGTATGACTTTTGTGGGCCATAGGCACTTTTGACCTGTTCTCTACTAAAATTTTTTTGATTGCGTTTATGATTATATTGTTTTAAAGATGAATAAAATCCAAGCTGTGCTTATTACTCATGGTATTTTTTTTCCTTCTGATTTAAAATACATTAAAATTAAAACATTTTTGTGGGCCCCTGAAAGTACTGTGAGCTCTAGCCACTGCCTACTCTGTCTATGGATAAGTTGTTCCTGATAAGAAAATTCATTTTTCTTCATGTGGGAGTTTGTGTGTGTGTGCATGTGTATCTGTGTATAAAAACCATTGACTCTCCAGTACATGTAAGCTAAAGCTGAAATTCCTCTAATAGTCTTCCCAGCTACATTTAAAACCCTTCATAATTTGTTCTAAATTATCTTTCTAGCCACTCCTCCCATAGCTTTAACCCAAGACCTCTACCCTGTTTAACTTTCAAACCCTTGAATAAGATTGGAACTTTGTTACCCTATTTATTTGCCCTGTTGCTCTTTGGATCTACTCCCCTCTCCGGTTCTGCCTTTTTAAACCAGTATTATTGATTCCATGCAATATGGAGTGTGGTTAAAAGCATGGACTCTGGAATCAGTGTCTGAGTTCAAAATTACTAACTAGTTCTAAGTCTTCTACAATTTATATGACCTTGATGTGCCCTAGTCTTCCTAACTATAATATGGGAGAAATAATTTTCCTATTGAAAATATTTAGAAGGAAAAACACAATAGTAAGAGCTGTAACACTTCCCAAGCACTTATCACATGCCACTTATTCGTCTAAATATTTTACACATAATATGCATAAAGAGCTTAACGCAGTGCCTGACACAAAGAATGTCTTCAAGAATTCTATTATTTTCCTACAGTATTACTCAATATGGCATATACTACTTCAAAAAACCAAACCAAACCAAAACAACAACAACAACAACAAAAACCCAAACCTTTCTGGACAACATCAGCCACAAGGATTGCTTTCTCCTCTGATTCCTTGTAGCATGTATTATGCACATTCTTGATATCATACACTACTTAAAACAGGGATATTGCTTCATAAATCATCTTTGCATCCCTTGTACAATTTGCCACTGAATCTTGCACTGAGACTTTGTGTATTGATTTCTTCATTGATTATATGATTTCTTCATGTCCAGTAGTCAAAAGTCCCTCAATTGACACATATTGGGAGAAAGCAGTGAGGTCAGCAGCAAAGTCAGCAGTAGTACACTCTTAACAAAGAACCACCTTGTCAGTTTCCATTCGTCTTGCTCTGCTGTTAATAACACTTCAGTCTCTCTAATAGTATGGAATCAAATTTGGGATTTTGTGTTTCCTCACATGTGGCTAGTGGGAAACAGATTTCCTACCAGCACTGGAGTGTTAAGTCTACCCAAGTAGGGTTATCAGATGACTAATTTGATGGTGCCATTTACCTCTCAAATGGTATGATTTACCACCAAAATAATTCACTCAGCCAGGAACGACAGCAGTGGAAATTCCACTGTTCATCATCTCTATCACTAGAGATTTGTTATTTTGAGTTACTCCCTTTGGGGTAATTACAAACTCTCGGACTAATTTTTCTTAAAGCATTAGTGATCTGTTCTCTTCTGGACACTTAGAGCAGAGCACTGAGAACTAGGGTAGGAGGAGGTGAGAGGGAGAAGGGCCTGTAAAAGGGGGAAAGGGCTTCATAAAAGGGAAGTGTGCATAGCAGAAGACAAGCTTTGTCGACTTCACCACAGACTTCTGCTCAGAAGTCACATGCCTTTTTGGAGTAGAATGCAATCTAGCAGTTCTTAAAATGCAGACCACAAGCGAGAACTTCTAGTCCAAAATTAGTGAATATTACTAAACTTCTCACTTTCTATGAAAAAAAAAAAAAAAGTATGTGACTCTGGTTAATGTAGATTGTAAATGTGAAGATTATTCAGATGCCTTCAGCTGAATTCCTTCCATTCCTAACTAAAATATTTTGGTAAATGTATCACATTTTCAGAAGATACATAAAGAAATAATTATTGTTGACTGTAATTTATACAATTTTCACATGCATTTATTTCTTAATCCATGGACTGTGTATCTGGTAATGCTATTTACCTCTAATATCTCAGCAGCCACAGATCGTGGCTCTGCTGCCCTGGGTTTAAGTGCCTTCCCTGGGCACCCTGACCACAAGAGGGCTTGTAGAGTCAGAGTACAGTGGAAGGAGACAAGCTTGCAACAGCCACCACTGAGAGGTGTCATGTGAAGGAGACATTTTGTACTGAGAGGATATAAAGCGTGAGAGGCTTGGCTAGAACTGTGGTCCCACACTTTGCACCTTTACACAATCTTGTAACTACTTGGATCCTCAGTTATTTTGTCCTTAAATATTATTTTTATTTTTTAAAATACTCATAATATTTTTATTTTATTATTTTTAAAGATTTTATTTGTTTATTTGATAGAGAGAGAGAGAGAGAGCGAGAGAGGGAGAGAGCATGAGAGACCACAAGTAGAGGGAGGGGCAGAGGAAGAAACAGACTCCCTTCTAAGCAGGGAGCCTGATGTGGGCTCCATCCCAGGACCCTGGAATCATGACCTCAGCCAAAGGCAGATGCTTAACTGACTGAGCCACCCAGGTGCCCCATGAGTATCCTATGAGTTTTAAATGGAATTATATTTGTGCGGCTCCTGGAGCCATGTCTGGGGTGGTGTTCTCCTGTGTAGCGGTGGTGGTGGTGGTGGTAGCAGTAGGTCTTTCTAAGACCCTGCTGGTCCCTGTGGAGATTGCAGGATGTGAATAAGTCCCACTGCTCAAGGAGCTTCTAGACTATCAAGGGAGACCAGAAGAATATGTGAATAACTATACTACAGATCAATGTGTGATAGTTACCATAAGAGAAACATACAGAGAGACAGTGTTTCCAGCTGTAATGATCAGAAATGGTTCCACAGAACTGTTCACAACTGACCCGAAACTCAGCAGATGGCCCATTGTCTCATAGACTTGATTTTTTCTAGAATTACTCAAGAGGCCATTGAAACTTCCAGGAATGTTCAAGGCCTTGTAAGTCAATATGGTACTTCTAGGACTCTCCCCATGTGTCCAGATTTTTTCTTGTGTGTGATAACAAATAGTCCTGGTGTCCCAGGCAACAATTCTTCCCTGTGGTATCATGGCACTTTGGTGAGTGGCAATCACTTTCTGGTGCGTTGTAACTAATTTGTTGCTAGTAACAGTTAAAATCAAATGAATGATTAACCTTTCTGTGTACAGAACAGATTCAAGGCTGCTTTGGGAGCAGGTAATAACTGGCAATATTACTAGGATTCTTTTTGTCACTTTAAAAAAAAAAAAGATTTATTTATTTACTTTGTAGAGAAAGAGAGATAGTGCACAAGGGTAGGGGCAGAGGGAGAGAGAGAGAGTCTCAAGCTGAGCACAGAGCCTGATGCAGGGCTTGATCCCACCACCCTGAGATCATGACCTGAGCTGAAATCAAGAGTTGGATTCTTAACTGACTGAGCCATGCAGGCACCCCTTCTTGTCACTCTTATTACTCCTCTATCAGCCCTCAGCCTGCAGACAAGAGAGCTCACTAGCCACAAGCACTGCCTTGGGGAGGATTGCTACAGCAAGATCACAGAAGTCATTGCTTAGTGTTGAGTTTCCAGGTGGAAGGTTTTAAACGCATATAAGAAATATTAGCCTTGAAAGCCAGATCCTGGTGGCCAGAGAAAAGTAGGAAGAACTATATCTTGCTCTGAGGATTATGGCCTGGGGAGAGTGGACACTTCTGAGCAGTAGAGAAGCAATGGTTAAGTGTCCAGAAGATGGGACTAGAGACTGCACCACTGAGTCACCCCAATCCAGAAAACTAAGAAAGTATTTCTAAAACCCCCAAGAGAAGTAGAGAAATGCTGACTGAGCTGGTGGTACCTAATGAAGACAGAAGGCTGTCAGTAGCTTCATGGTACCTTCCAGTGCCTGTGGCATGGCCGGGACATCTGCAGCAGATAGAAAGCAGCAGAGATGATCAAAGACAGAGAGTAAGTGTTACACGTGTGGGGCTTAGTATGTGAAAAGTACTCTAATAGGTGCTTCCTTAAGTTGTCTTAAGAATCCTCCCAATAATTCTTCACACAGTTGCTTCTGTCAATATCCCCATTTTACAGATGAGGAAAGAGAAGCACCAAAGTAACCAGCCATGGTTACAGAGCAGATAAGTAATAGTAGAGTTAATATTTGGATCCAAGCATCTGGCTCAGAAGCCTGTCCTCCACTGACATCAGGACAACATCCCAAGAATGTACATCACTTCCAGGGAGATGTTAAAGAGAAGATAGAAGGGAAAAGACTCCTAGATTGACTGGTATTGATTAAAAGAGTGTGCATTTTAAGCTGGAGGTGACTAAGATTCCTTGAAATGGCAGACTTGGTCTCATGAACTAAATAAGTGACAAATAAGAATTACATATTTTTGGAAAACTTGTTTCTTTACTATAAAGGTTCATTTCCCCTATATGTGTAATAATTTTACTTTTCCCCCCATTTTATCTTGTTTGTTGGCTTATAAGGAATAATTATGTTTTGTTTTTTAGTGGTAGTTTTAGGGTATATAGTATATACATATTTAACTGATCATAGTCTACCTTCAAGGAATACTATACCATTTCACATCCAGGATGAGAATCTTATAAGGGTGTAGTTTTATCCCATTTTTACATGTGTTTTAAATCCCACAATATATTGTCTTCTTTTGTTTTGAACAGTTAAATAATTTTAAGGAGATTTATTTCAAAAAGTCAGTGGAACAGCCTAGAAGATCAACAGAACAAAGAAAGGGGAAATAAACCCATGCTTATATGGCCAATTAAGCTATGATAAAGGAAGCAAGAATATACAGTAGGGAAAAGATGGTCTCTTCAATAAACGGTGTTGGGAAAACTGGACAGTTACATGCAAAACAATGAAACCAGACCACTTTCTAATACCACACACAAAAATAAACTCAAAATGGATTAAAGATCCAAATATGAGAACTGAAACCATAAAACTCCTAAAAGAAAACAGGCAATAACCTTTTTGACATTGGCCTAGAAGCGTTTTTCTAGATATACTCCTTAGGCAAGGGAAATAAAAGAAAAAATAAACTACTGGGACTACAGCAAAATAAAAGCTTTTGCAGAGCAAAGAAAACAATCAACAAAATGAAAATGCAATCTATGAATGGGAGAAAGGCAAATGATATATCTGATAAGGAGCTAATACTCAAGAAATTACACAACTCAACACCACCTCCCTTCCCTCAAGTAATCCAATTAAAAGTGGGTGGGGACATAAATACCTAAATACGCAGTTTCCAACGAAAATATATAGATGCCAATAGACCCATCAAAAAATACTCAAAATCATTGATCATCAGGGAATTTCAAATCAAAACTACAATGAAATATTACCTTATACTTGTCAGAGTATCAAAAAGACAAGACATAATAAGTGTTGACAAGGATGTGGAAAAAAAGGAACCCTCTACACTACTGGTGGGAATATAAATTGGTACAGCAACTATGTAAAACAGTAAGAAGGTTCCTTAAGAAATTTAAAAATAGAAGTACGTACAATAGAGTAATTTTGCCACTGGGTGTTTACCCAAAGAAATTAAAAACACTAATTCAAAAAGATATATGCACCCCTATGTTGATGGCAGCATTATTTATGATAGTGAAGATACAGAAGAACCCAAGTGTACATGGAGAGTTGAATAAAGAAGATGTGATTGATGTATATAGGTATACACACATGCATACACATATACATATATGATGGAACCTTAAAAGAATGAGATCATGCCATTTGCAACAATGTGAATGACATAGAAGGCATTATGCTAGATGAAATAAGTCAGAGAAAGATAAACGGCATATGATTTCACTTCTCTCTAAAATCTAAAAAGAGCAATCTAAAAACCAGACCTAATGAACAATCAAAGCAGAAAGAGATCCATTAATACAGAGAACTGGGGGCTGCCAAAGGGGTAAGGAGTAGGGGATGGGCAAAAGGGGTTGAAGAGGAGTGGGAGGAACAGATGTCCAGTTACAGAATGAATAAATCAAAAGGGATAAAAGATACAGCATAGGAAATAGAGTCAATGATATTGAAATAGAGTTGTATGGGACAAATGGTAGCTACAGTTGTGGTCAGCATAGCATAATTATACAGTTTTAGATTCACTATGTTACACACCTAAAACTAATGGAACATTGTGTGTCAACTATACTTCAATAAAAATACCCTTTATATTTTCCATATGTTCTTCAAACCTTTGTGTAAATGCAATTTTTGTGTAAATTTTGTGTAAACCTTTGTGTAAATGTAAATTCCATCTGGTATCATTTTCTTTTTAAAGATTTGCTTATTTATTCACTTGAGAAAGAGAGAAGATGAATGCAAGCAGGGAGAGCGGCAGAAGGAAATGGAGTAATAATCTCCAGCAGACACCTTGCTGAGTGCAGAGCCTGATGCAGGACTCGATTCCACAACCCTGAGATCATGACCTAAGCTGAAACCAAGAGTCAGATACTTAACCAAATGAGACATCTGGGAACACCTAGTATCATTTGCTTTTTGACTGAAGGACTTTCTTTGACATTTCTGCTGGTGATTAATTCATTTAGTGTTTCTATACCTAAGAAAGTTTAATCCTCCTTCCTTTTTCATATATTTCTGCTGAGAATAGAATTCAATATACGCTGGATTTTTTTTTTTTATTTTTTCGTTTTTTTTATGTTTTGTTTTCAGTTTCACCTGTCTTCTATTATCTTCTGGCTCACATTGTTTCCAACAAGACACTTTGTCTTTCTTATATTTTTCCTTTATATATAAGGTGTTTTTTTTCTTTCCTGTGACTGCTTTTAAATAATTTAATTATGGTATATCTTATTACTGTTTCCGTCTTGATTCTTGTACTCTGGGTACATTGCACTTCTTAGATTTGTTTACAAGCGTACCTCAGAGATATTGTGGGATTCCACTCCCATCCACCCAAAGTGAATATTGTAACAAAGCAAGCCACATGAATTTTCTTGGTTTCACAGTGCATATAAAATTATCTTTATACCTTAGTCTATTAAACGTACAATAGCTTTTTGTCTAAAAAAAGTACATACCTTCATTTAAAAATACTTTATCCCCCAAAATGCTATCATCTGAGCTTTCAGTGAGTAGTGATCATTGATCAGAGAGCACAATAACAAATATAACCACAAAGTTTGAGATATTGTGAGAATTACCAAAATGTGACATAGATACACAAAGTAGGTAAATGCTATTGGAAAAATGGTACCGATAGACTTGCTTGATGCAGGGTGGCAACAAACCTTCAATTTGTTAAAAAATGCAATATCTGCAAAGTGCAATAAGGCAAAGCACAATAAAACAACACATGCCTGTATAGTTTCCATCAAGTTTGAAAATATTTGACCATAATTTCTTCAAATGTTTTTTTGTCTGTTCCCTCTTCTCTCCGTTCTTTCAGTGACTCCAAAATCACTTGTATTTGGCTGCTTGAAATTATCTGACAAATTTCTCGTGTCTGTTCATTTGTTTTCAGTATTCTTTAATTTCAAATATCTTGTACTGTTATGTCTTCAAGTCACTAATCTTTTCTTATACAGTGTGTAACTTGCTATTAATCCCCGTAAGTGTATTTTTTTTTTAATGTCGGACATCTTTAGAACTTCAATCTGGTCTTTTTGTTTTTAATATCTTTCATGCATCTAATTTAACATGTTCAATTTTTCCTCTAACTTCTTAAACATAGGTAAAATTCCATAACTGCATGAACTATAATTATTATAACAATTTCATTGTCTTTGCCTAATAATTCTATCATCTGTGTCATTTCTGGAAATGTTTCTTACTGATGGACTTTTCTCCACATTATAAGTTATTTCTACTAGGATACTCTGATTTACAATTAGAAATATGTATTTGGCTTGCCTCCATTTTCGGCACAGAGCTTCTGAAACCCTTGGAATTTCCAAAGTAGGAAGTGTGAGGTAAAGATAACCACACCTGATTTGGGTTAATGAAGTGATTTTTGGAAAGCCCTAAGGAGGGGGGCTGGTTGCCAGGGGAAACAACCATGTGATTACAGGATTAGAGCTTTCATCTTCACTCTCCCCTCCACCCGCTCCGAAATCCAGGGAGTGTAGAAGGAATGGAAATTAAGTTTAATTACCAATGGCCAATGATTTAATCAATCATGTCTGTGTAGCAGAGCCTCCATAAAAGTCCAAAAGGACAAGTTCAAAGAGCTTCCAGGTTGGTGAACACAGGGAGGTGCTGGGTGAGCGACATGGCCAGGAGAGGCCATGAAGCTCCAAGTCCCTTCCCACAGACTTTGCTCTATACGTCTCTTTCCTCTGGCTGTCCCTATTATAACATTTTGTCATAAACTGGCAATCTATTAAGCAAAATACGTTACTAAATTTTTTGAGCCATTCTAGGAAATTAATTGGACCTGAAGATTAGCCCCTGAGGTCAAGGGGCTGAGGGGCAGTCTTGTCCAATGGAGCCCTTAATGGGTGGAATCTGACATTATCTCCAGACGGATAGTGCTAGAATTGAGTTCAATCAAAGGACACACAGTTGTTGTCACAGAATTGCTTGGTGTGGGAGAAAACCCCCACATATTTTGTGGCCAGAAATGTCAAAAGTGGAGTATTCTGTGAGTAGAGGATTGAGATAAGAGGAGATATACAGCTGTGTTTTTCCTTTCTATCCACTTAATTATGTAACTGGTTACGTTTTATCGGATGTCAGGTGAATTTTACCTTTTGGGGTAGTGGATATTTTTGTATTCCTATAAATATTTTCTGATCCTTGGTCTAGAGTGAAGTTAAGTTACCTATAAACATTTTGAGCCTTTTGAGCCTTGATTGTAAGCTTTGTAAAGAGGCATCCTGCCAACCTTTAGCCTAGGGCTTATTTTGTCCCACCACATAGACAATACCCTGTGAATGATGAGATTTTTCACATTGGCTGGTGGGAGAACAAACATTTCCTGACCCTATGTGAGCTCCAGGGTTATTCCCTCTACTCCTCTGGGGTAAAGTTGTCCATAAACTTGAGTGGTTTCATTCTCACATGTGCTGATTAGTACTGAGAGGAAGACCCTAATGGGACACTCTGCAGATCTCTGCAGCTCTCCCTCTGGGACTATGTGCCGACAATACCAACCAAGCCGCCTCTCCCAGATCCCCTGCTACATCTCCTCAACCCACGCAGTGCTCTAAACCTCCCCTGGGTTTCTTTTCCCTACCCAGCATCCTAGAAACTTTCTTGTAGGAAAGAAACTTTCTAGAATGTTTCTAGGCTGTCATTTGGGACAATCAGAGAGCTCTTCTGGTTTGTTGCCTCCCTCTCAGGGATCACGGTCTGCATGGTGTGGTGTCCAATGCTGGAAAACGTATTTTTTTTGTCAAGTTTTTTAGTGGTTTCAAGTAGGAGAGTACATCCAGTCCCTAAGACTCTATCTTAGTTCAGAGCACCCCCCCGCCCTCTGCAGTGCCACTTCTAATTCTTAGGCCAATATGCTTAGCATGGAAAAGCAAAGAAGGAATTATTCTTCATTTCGAAGAGATATGTAGTGAGATAATATTGCACAAAGGAATTCTACACGGCATACATGGAGAAGCAAGGAGTGAGGTCTGGAAACTGCTGGAGTGAGTAGTTTGTTACCACTCTGAAGGTTGTGCATCTAACTATATATTCGAACACTGTCAATGCCTAACAGTAAATTGTAATATTTACCCCGAGTTTATTGACATGACATAATCATATTTAGTTACGCAAATTCTTTCACATAGAAGTCACAGGCTATCTATAAAAAAGTTTTATAGAAACTATTACTGAATGTACCAACTATGAAACTAATTAATAGTCTCAGAAGATCTCGTGCTGGAGTTTGGCACACGTCCCCTCTCCTTACACAGGGTGTCCATACGTGGAAATAGTGTTTTTAGATCATGCTTTGGATGCACTTTGTAACTTAAATTTTTAGCTGAGTGAAAACGAACTTCTGTCCTAAAAGACTGTAGTTTTTGCAAAGAATACAGAGAATCCTAGCAGCCAAAGTGCTTTTGCATTGTTCCTGTATACACTATTGGGGATTTAATTGATTAGATGGACTTAATTAAAGCAGGATGGGTTTTCATTCCAATGAATTCTATTAAGCTATAATTACTAATTTTCCTTTAATTCTTTACACGGCCATGCCACTTTCATAACACCGTGTCCTCATAATGCGGTTAAAATGACTTTTTCCTTAATTTTATCTTGAAATGTTTATTCCACTACTGAACTAATTTGACCACATACTGAAGTTAACTTTCAGTAACAACCAAGGAAGAGTTAATGCTTCTCGTGATGCTCACAATGAACGCCAGCATATAGTTATAATAATATATATTACAAACATATAAATCCCTGAGTAATCCTGGGAAAGTGGCCATTATAAGTTAAAATAAGTAATGCCCCAGCAAATGTCAATGCTTGCGTCTAAACCTGTATGTGTCCCTGAGCCTTTAATCAGAGTTATAATAGCTAATCTTATTGAACACTTACTCTTTGTTAGGCACTGTTCTAAGTGCTTCATGTACATCAACTCACTTAATCTTTACAACAACCCTATAAGGCATATATGATTATTTCCATCTTACAAATGAGGAAACTGAAGCCCCAAGAAGGGAAGTAACTGTCCAAGTCACATGAGTGTTTAGTGGCAGAGTCCCACCAGGCAATCTCACTCTGAGCCCATGCTCCTCACCCACCACAGTCCTCTCAAGGCTCCCTGAGGATATTTCCTCATCTAATGTCTAATGTACCTTCCCCCACAGAGACTCTCTGGCATTTCTATTTTCACTCCGTTAGTGAGGTCAAGGGTTGGGTTAAAAGCAAAAAACATCTGTCATCACCTATGTCTAAGTCAACCTCACCGCAGAACTACAAAACCTTAGATATTGTCTAGTCCAATCCCTTCATTTTACAGATGGAGAAACTGAGGCCCAGAATGGTCAAAAGTTTTGTCCAAGCTTTCATATGGATTTCCAGTTTTTGCCAAAGCAGGGCATTTGGCAGAGTACTGAGTTCTCTTGTACATCAAATATTGAAAGCTCTTGCTCGACAAATATTTGTGGAGTTGAACTGAAAGTTGACATCTTTCCTGAGATTAGATTAGTGCAAAGCACCGTGGTTAGAAATGCTTTGCAGGTCATGTGCACTTGACTAGCTCCTGTGTGTCACTACTGATCTTTCTAAAAAGTTTTATAGCAAATAGAGCCACACTGCCTGTTGTGCTGATGTTCTCATGTGCGTTTCCACTGAGTTAGCTTGGGATCACTTGGTTTTTGTATGATAGCCTGAAATCTCCACCATAGGGAGGGGCTGGCTGCATTTTCAGAACAGCTTCTTCCAGGTTCAGCAAATTAGAATCTGTTGAATTTCTTTGACAAAGTAAAGGGTATTGTTGTACTCTCAAGACAGACATGGTCTGAACTTTACTCCAGAGAGGTAGGGGATATACTTCAGAAAGTTTGGGTAAAAAAAAAAATCCATTCAAACAACCCTGCAATCTGAAACAACCTCAAAACAACTGCATAGGAAAATTTTCATCAGCAAGAGTTGATCTCATAATTTTATCATATAATTAACATGTATTGATCTGAATGTTATTTTTCTGCTTCTTGCTGGAATTTGAAAATTCCTTTACTTCTATGTCAAGTAAATGTCAAACATCTTAGGAAGGTTTTTTTTTTTTTTAATTATAGTTATATTACTTTCCCCCTAGGTATTTTCAAATCTTTACCTAATGGATAATATTCTAACAGGGATTGCATTCATTTACAAACCAGATAGATTGATTGTTGTTACACTGATCTAGTTTTGTTTGCAGACTATTGCATCAATAGGTGTTAGATATATCTTTAAAAACTGAAATTAGATATCTGAGTCTTATTAACTCAAACACTTCAAACTCTTGTCTTTTTATGAAATGGAGTTCATAAACGTATTGTTCCAACACTTAAAATATATATCCAGATTTTAGTGATTACAGATATTTATGGGTTACTTTACTATCTGAAAATGTATGATTTTATCACCCAAAAATGTACAGAAATGTTCACTCTATTTAAAGCAGATTTTTTTTATAGCTAACAGTTTAAAATTTGAGAGCATAATGCTTTGATCCTAAGTTCCTTGGACAAAGAATGCTTTACAATTCTAGAAATAAAGTTTTATTTTTCACTCCCCCCCCCGCAAAGATTTGTTTTGAGTTTACTTGATTTTTCTTTTATTTATTTATTTTTTTAATTAATTTATTTTTTTGATTTTTCTTTTAAAGATAAATAATTTTAAACTAACCCTTTTGTAAAGCAATACAGTACTATTTTTTACAATAAAGTTTTGAGTCCAATTGATTTTCCTAGATTCATGCATATAATATCTGATACTTATTTCAAAACATGTTGGTAATACATATCAATTATCTGGTGCAAAATATGACTCAGTAACTTATGGGTATAAAAACACTTCCATTACAATTTGTTTTTTTTTAAACTTAGAATGCCAGGCTATAAACCCCTGTGGTTGTGGGCTTACCAGAGTATACTGTTTATTTATCAACCTGTGATTCAGCCAGCTTATTTTCCATAAATTTTTGTGATAAATTACACCGGAGACATACTTTTGTTAAATATGAAACACAAGCTAAAATAAATATTCCCATTTCTCCTTCCCCATCCAACCAGAGTGCTCAGTTTTCAGGGAAAGTGGATTATTCATCTTCTAACAGCAAACAATGGTGAGTAAAAAAATAAAAGGCTTTATCAAATGGATATTAACAATGACCTTTTGTTCGGCATAACACATTTATAATAAAACAGACACACTGGGAGGAAATGCTTGTTCATTTACTAGAACGAGGAATAACAACAGCCACAACAATAATACCAACAAAGACTGGAAAACAACTTCTTCAGGGTGTGTAATTTACTATGCTGAATTTACAACCCTTCCTTTAAGATGAGCTTGTAGTTAAATAAACAAATAAAAAAATAAAATTAAATTAAAAAAAAAAAAAAGATGAGCTTGTAGCTGACCAATCTCTATGGTGCCTGTGTTCAAACTCATATTTGACAAATAAGCTATTTGTCAAAGATAACTGTATTTAAAATGTCTAATTAACTGATGACTGGAAGTTTCAGTAAATTTACTTACTGTACAGACATAAAACAAAACAAAAAGTACCATTTTGGAGAGCCAAGAATGAAATATACAACTTATCATTTTCTGTTCTCAAATAATAAAGTTCAAAGGTGGTTCTGTGCCTTAATCAAAAACCAAAGAAACGGGGCGCCTGGGTGGCTCAGTCCTTAATTGTCTTCCTTCGGCCCAGGTCATGATCCCAGGATCCTGGGATCTAGCCAGGCATCAAGCTCCCTGCTCAGAAGGAAGCCTGCTTCTCCTTCTCCCATTCCCCCTACTTGTTTTCCCTCTCTAGCTGTATCTCTCTCTGTCAAATAAATATATAAAATCTTAAAAAAAAAAAGAACCAAAAAAACCCCTAAAGAATAAATCACTGCATTACTAATAGAGTTGTTACTGTGATCACTGATCTTGATAATACTTAGAACTTAATTTATACCATTTAAATTCAGTGATAACAAAATAATTAAAAAGCAAAAAGGCTCCATTTCTTTTAGCTTTTAAATTTTTTAAAAATTTTATTTATTTGAGAGAGAGAGATAGAAAGAGCACATGAGCAGGAAGAAGGAGACTGCCCGCTGAGCAGGGAGCCCAGGGCGACTCGGTTCCATTCCAGGACCCTGGGATCAGGACCTGAGGGGAAGGCAGATGCTTAACCAACTGAGCCACCCAGGAACCCCTCCTTTTAAGGTTTTTAAAATGACATTTAAAAAAATAAGAAATATTTAAGAAGAAGGCAATCCTAAATACTTAGATGGTTTTAAATTTCTAACTACAAAAATGACAAAAATTATAAATAATATATTTTAGCTTTTTTAAAAGATTTTATTTATTTGAGAGAGATACATAGAGTATGAGCAGGGAGGGGGCAAAGGGAGAGGGAGAAGCAGGCTCCCCACTGAGTAGTGAGCCTGATGCAGGGCTCCATCCCAGGACCCTGGGATCATGATCTGAGCTGAAGGCAGATGCTTAACTGCCTGAGCCACCCAGGTGCCCCTATTTTTGCATTTTTTAAAATTCCCTTTTTTTCCCCCTAAAATTGATAGAGCTGAGGGGGATCATTAAAAAAAATTTTTTTTCACAGCTGTGGACACTGATATCTAAATTAATGGGCCAAAATAACACAACCAAGGTGACAGCTATCTCTTGGTGGCATAAGAGTATCTAACAGTAATAGGGCCTTCCATGTATGGGGTTTACTCTGAGTCTATTGCACGTCTCCAAGTTCTTTGCATAGATCATCTATGATATAGGTACTATTAATACTCCACTTTATAGAGAAAGAAACTGAGACACCAATACTTGCCTAGAGTGGTAGGGTAGAGTTGGAACACAGGCACCATAATATTTTTGGTCTTTTCTCTCCCTGCAATACATCATTAGGATTTTTATGGAAGGAAACTTATTTAATATTTTTAACAAATTTTGCTAATTGCATGTCCCCAAACTGGTGCATAATAGATGTGCAATAACAGTTTGTTAACGGAAATCAATGTCATCTGGGTACACCAGCAAAAACTCATTTCAGACATTTGCCTCAAGTTTCATTGCTAAAAACTGCCTCACTGAAATGTAGCTATTACCTTGTAATGTAACATTTTCCTCCTCAAAGACATCTAAGGGGAGCTTTAACAAAGCTCTTTGAAAATGTAACCAGCCAATCCCAGGAACACTGAATGTAGAACTTGCTTCCTTTAAGAAATACAGTAAAGCACCACAAACTAAATATTCAAAGTAACTTGAAAACAATACATAAAGTATAATTAAGAATGATTATTATTATACTATTGGCTCAGTCTAAATTAAACATTTGACATGTAAACTACATTGAGATGGCTGCCTAGGATGTATCTAAAATTTGAGCCTCTTGAGGTTTGCCACATACTGTTCAATGAACAAAAAACCCCTTTCAACATGACAAAATCATTTGTGTCCAAATCTCTTCCTCACTCTCCTGCTGTTGCCACACAAACCCTATCTAACCAGACTGAAATTCTCACTATATGAAGTATCTAAAAGATTCCATTGTTATGCCCGAGTTTTTGCGTCCGAGAGACCACCAAGGAGCCAAGCACCGATGCAATCACACAGGGGTTTATTTGACAAGCTTAGGCTTGGGCCCAAGTATACCCGGCACAGCGGAGTAGGGACTTGGACCACGAGCTTAGTTAAGGCAGGGGTATTTATGGGTTCCTGTTACTAAAGCAGTGTGGGGTTTCTGGAACCAAAGCAGGGTGGGGCTTCCTGTTACTAAAGCGGGGTGGGGGTCTCTGGAACCAAAGCAGGGTGGGGGTCCTTAGAACTAAAGTAAATTAGGGGAAAGTTCAGCCCTTGGGCACAGGGGTCTGAGATGGCTGCCGGAGCTAAGATGGCTGTACTTATGCTAAGGCTAAACTTGGGTGGGATGGCATTAATTTTTCTCAGCCTCCACACCATCATAACGAGAGGCACAGAAGTCAAGAGGAAGGGGATCAGTAGTCAAAACACACACGTGAGGAGAGAGCTCTCCTCATGCCATTTTCCATTAGAGCACCGATTTTATAGGAGGAGCTAGATGAGACCTTCAGACTTCAGAGAAGGATCTATTGGTCAGTCAACTTACTGTGGACCTCAGGAGAAGTATAGGATATTGCTGCCCAGGAAGACGGAGCTAGGAAAGGAGGTTGGGAGTGGAGATGGGAGTTGCTTGGGTGTGTGAGTGGCTTAATTAGAGCCAGATAATTTTTACCTGTTACTTCATTCAGGTCACAATTAGAGTTTAGCTTGCAGAAAACCCTGAGGTATTACAGATACCTATCTTAGTTATTTTTTCTGACTAGATGGCTCTGTTCTTTATGGACGGAGCAGGTATAAAGGCATGTGACACTTCATTTCCCTATTAAATGTTTATATTTCAACTGCTTCCAAGAAGTATTGTGGAAGCTCTAAGCCATTAACTCAAACATTAAAAGAAACAAGCTCTGAGGCCAGGTTTGGGGAGGAGGGCAAGGAGAGAGAGGAGAACCATACAGTTCACGCCAAGGCCAGCTTTAGCAGAGCACCCCAAGCGAGGAGGGTGTGTGAGATCACACAGGATGGGTCGTTTCTCCAGTCCTCAGAGAGGTCACACTGTAGGATACTTGTCACTGGTACCACAAATGGATCTGTGCTCTAGCTCCGACAACAGCTAAAGAGAAGTGTCTTATCTGTATCTTTCTGCAGCATCCAGACAGAACTTTAATAAGTTCATTGAAAAAGATGTGAAGTGGTGTAGTTTCCAGTAGAAAACTGGAGGGTCAGTCCTACATTATGTTTTACAAGTGAACAAAAGTGGTTGAGAGCCTCTGTCCAGATGCCGGGGGCCTTATAAGTAGACAACAGGTAAAGAGAAGTACTTACATGGGTCCCATCGACACAGTCACCTCTCAGCAACTTCCTCTATGAGCAATATCTATAGGGTTCAATCTTGAGGTCAAAGAAGTGATGAGGACCTGCTGCTTCCCATAATCCCTACTGCAGTTGGGATCAATTGGTAGAGGCAGTAGAGGGAAGTGATGATCATACAAACAGGTATTAGGAATCACCATCCTCAAACCAGCTGCTTAAAACTGCATTTCCAGGATTGCCTGGGTGGCTCAGTGGGTTAAAGCCTCTGCGTTCGGCTCAGGTCATGATCCCAGGGTCCTGGGATCAAGCCCTGCATTGGGCTCTCTGCTCAGCAGGGAGCCTGCTTCCCCCTCTTTCTCTCTCTGCCTACCTCTCTGCCTACTTGTGATCTCTGTCTGTCAAATAAATAAATAAAAATATTTTTTTTAAAAAACTGCATTTCCAGGAACCTCTACCTCATAAATCATAATAGTCATGATTTTAACCTTCAACTGGGAAAAAAACACCACTACCAGTCTCTCTCTATATGGACCATCAAATCAAAGTGTCAGACAGGGGTATCCTGAGGTTTCTGGCTTTTTCTCTAGTCTAACATGAGTAACTGTTAATAACTCTGAGAAAGGTAGAGAATAGTGGTCTTTCAATACATTTATAGTATAAATCTGTTGGTATTGAGCCTTCAATTTATAGATAGCTAGCATTTCTGGAGTCTCCGGCAATAGAACTGTGATATGGGGAAGATAAAAATCAAGATAACGTCAAAGGTTGTTTCAGAAGGGAAGGGTGATCAGTTCAGTGGCCTTTGTTTAGACTGTTAACCAACCCATCCTGGTTGCTACCTGTGCCTTAGGGAGAGCAAGAATACATTTCAAGTTTTACTAAAATGTCTGTGGGACAAAGGTAATTTAAGCTAGCTCTGATCTGCAGCCTAGCTGCAGCCGCAAGATGGCTAGAGAAGATACTGTATTGCCTGGTCATTAAATCAGACAATGCTGGTGACTTAGCAGAGGAACAGATAGTGTCACAGAAACAGAGTCATTGGCAGCTCTGGAATGTCTTCAATGGGCGGACGTGGCCTCACTCGGCAGCAGACAATGCCACAGGAAGCGATAGCAGGAAGGAAGGAAAAAGGGATAAGACAGCTAGGCACTAGTACTTGTGGGTACAAGTCTATGTACTCCGGAGATGCCCGGAAATAGTTAAAGGCTGACTGTCAGGTGAGCGTTTGAGTTCGTGGAGTTGGTGGTGGGGCAAACCAGGGACAGGACTCATAAAACCAAAAGGAAACAAGCCGTGCATACCTCACAGCAGATGAAGGATGTGTGTGCACGTACACTCATATGCACATGCATGCGCACAGGTACACACGTGCGTGCACACACACCCACAAGAGTTGACCAGTTTTTAAAAAAATTCCCTTGTTTTCCGGCCCTTGGATTTTTATTAGAGTGTGGTCCTGCAAAGGAGAAGATACAAAGAAGATACTGTACTCTTTAAACTCAAAGGGTTTAGGGAGACATCTCCTAATTGTTAAGAAAAATTTAACCATGCCATTACCCAATCAAGATTTTTTAAAACTTTATTTCTTAACTATTTCTGCAGTCTTTTGATGTATAACCACCACTGCAAAATGTATTGGCGTAAGACAGCAACATGAATGATTTCTCAAGACTCTGCACGTCGGCCGGGCTTCTCTGGGTGATTTGGCTACTGGTATTGGCTGGGTCACTTGTGACTGAATTTTGCTTGTGGCTCAGCTGGGGTTGCAATGTCCGAGAGGGAGTCATTTACAGTATAGGGAAGTTACTGCTGACTGTGTTCTGGGGCACCTTGCATTTTTTTTTTTTCCATGCAGTCTCTCACCCTATGGGGCCTTGCTCTCCATGTTGCTTCTTCAAGAGGGTAACCCAAAGTAACCAGACTTCCTTACATGGTGGCTGGCTTCTAGGAGGTCAAACTCAAGAGCCAACCTATGTACTAAGAAGCTGGACTGGAAGTCATTCATGTCACTTCTACCACATTTGAAGACAAGTCACAAGGCTAGCTCAATTTCAAAGGGAGTCTGGTGAGAGGAGTAGGAAAGTCACTTGCAAAGGGGACTGCAGGCTGGGAGGGACTGCTGCATCCCTCTTCGGAATTATCCCACACCGAACAAACAAACAACAACAACAAAAAAACTGTGTGATACCTAAAGATACAAACATAGTGATCCGAAGGAGCATGTGCACCGGAATGTTTATAGCACCAATGTCCACAATAGCCAAACTATGGAAAGAACCTTGATGTCCATCAACAGATGAATGGATAAAGAAGATGTGGTATATATACACAATGGAATACCATGCAGCCATCAAAAGAAATGAAATCTTGCCATTTGCAACAACGTGGATGGAACTAGAGGGTATTATACTTAGCGAAATAAGTCAATCAGAGAAAGACAACTATCATATGATCTCCCTGATATGAGGAAGTGGAGATGCAATGTGGGGGTTTGGGGGGTAGGAAAAGAATAAATGAAACAAGATGGGAGACAAACCATAAGTGACTCTTAATCTCACAAAACAAACTGAGGGTGGCCAGGGGAGGGGAGTACGGAGAGGGTGGTTGGGTTATGGACATTGGGGTGGGTATGTGCTATGGTGAGTGCTTGAAGTGTGTAAGCCTGACGATTCACAGACCTGTACCCCTGGGGCTAATAATACATTATATGTTTATTTAAAAAATTAAAAATTAAAAAAAAACTGTGATAAATCTGAACTCTAGTTCAATACCATGCGTGACCATATTTTATGGGAATAAAGTGACTAATGGTTCAGTCAGATGAGCATCTGCTTTTCATTGACGGTCTTTCTTTCATTCTGTGCATTTAGTGAGACACAAATGATCCCCAGATAAAAGTTCACTGTGAAGAAATCAGATGACTCACTAAAGACGCCTCAATTCACTCATTTATCATTCTAGCACATAAGTATTAATAAACTGCAAATCATCAGAGTCTGCCTCAAGAGGAAAATTAAGGTCTGGCTAAAATTTTTATTAACTTAAGTTGATAAAATGGTTGAGTACAAATTTTCTCTGACAAAAGTCACAAAATAAACTCACATGCTTATTTATAATCACTGGGAAATTTTCGAAAACCGTAGTGAGAGAAAAACAAAATTCAACAAATGAAAGTCACTTTCTATTTATAATGGTGGGTTAGAATTGATCTTGTTGGTTTCAGGTTTCTCCTTTGGCTGCCTGTGATCCAGATCCTATACCAGGGAATCCCTTATTGTATAAATTCTGGTAGGAGGAAGAACCCAGGCTCCTGCTTGACAGCTAATGGGGGTTACATGTTGTCTTCCCTGGCCCTTGACAGCTAGCTTCTTGGCACAAAAACTGCGAGGCTCCAACTTGCTTACTGGCACTCCAGAACTAGAACTGCTCACAGTGGTAGAGATGAAGCAACCCCAGGACAATTGTGCTGCATTCTCAGTGCCTGGGTGTTCTGCCACCCAGCCTTCTTTGATTCCTAATCATTTTCAGAGTCTGGTATTTTAAGCCTCCCAATTTCATTTCAATAAATTCTTTCTTTGCTTAGACGATTTAGAACTGGTCCCTACCATAGTTTTGCAACTACAATCTCTAGCAGAACAGGGAGGTGGGAAAATTATTTTATAAATACTTATTGGATCTAATACTGTACCATGTACTGTAGATACGGCATTAAAAAAAGAGAGAGAGAGAGACAAAATTTCTTACTGTCATATAATTTGCATTCTGGCAAGGAGGCTGGAGGATCCCAACAGGAAGATGAGAGATAACAATGCAGACAAGTAAAATGCGTGTTATAGTTGCTGTGAGGGGCTACAGAGAACAAAGAAGCTGGGAAAGGGAAGACTACGGAGGAAGGGTGTCCAGCCAATGGAGATTTGCAGTTTTGAGCAGGGCTGTTCTGGAACCCTCACTGAGAAGGCAGGTTTTGAGCCGAGAAGACAGCTCAGGGCCTGGGGTGGGAGTGCCCTGGAGTTCCCTGTGCACAGAAGGAAGCCAGTGTGACATGACAGACTAGAAAGTGGGGGCAAAGGAGGAGTCTGGTGAAAGCAAAGCAGGGCCTAAAGCTGCTGTCAGAATTCTGTCTTTTATCCTGGGCGAGCAGGAGAACCGAGGATTTTAAGCGGAGGCACTTGTCTTGGTTGGATTTAGCTTTTGAAGGGTAACTCAGGCTGCTTTTTTGAGAAGAGATAGAGAGGGCAGGTGTGTACTGGTGACAGTAGAGGCCAGATGCTAATTAACGATCTCATCAATTCCAGTTAACAGATGACAGTGGCTTGGGCTCGAAGCAGTGAGGACTGAATTTATTTATTTATGTTTCCCACTCCAGCCACTTTCGCTGTTAACATCCATCTAAGAAAATGACAGGACAGGCTAGCCTTTTCACATTATTATAAAGTCTTTCTTAAGTCAATGTTTTCCAAAAACTCTGTGTCCTATTGGAGAAGGAGCTAGAACAATCTATTTCCCTGTTGGCTGGTTGGTGTAAGAGGCAGCAGCCCCCGTAGCGTGATTCTGCCTCCCTTAAAAGAATCCTCTGAGTGTGGCTGAAATTTCCACACCAAGGAAGTTACTACCCTGCGTTCAAGACTTGTAGATATATTATTTCCTACATGTACATGATATAATAAGTAAACTTTTTTTTTTAAAGATTTTATTTATTTATTTGACAGAGCGAGATCACAAGTAGACAGAGAGGCAGGCAGAGAGAGAGAGAGAGAGGGAAGCAGGCTTCCTGCTGAGCAGAGAGCCCAATGCAGGACTCGATCCCAGGACCCTGAGATCATGACCTGAGCCGAAGGCAGTGGCTTAACCCACTGAGCCACCCAGGCACCCCAATAAGTAAACTTTGAAATGCCATTAGCTTGGATTAATTAATTTTTTAAAGATTTTATTTATTCATTTGACAGAGAGAGATCACAAGTAGACAGAGAGGCAGGCAGAGAGAGAAAGGGAAGCAGGCTTCCCGCTGAGCAGAGAGCCCAATTGGGGGCTCCATCTCAGGACCCTGAGACCATGACCCGAGCTGAAGGCAGAGGCTTTAACCTACTGAGCCACCCAGGCACCCAGCTTGGATTAATTTACCAAGAGAACATTAGAGCTAATGTTTAGGAAGAAAAATTCCCAGAGGAGGAATCCTAGACAGTCAGGAGAAGGCTGGACCAGCTCAAAGAGGCCCAGGATTCAGGCTAATGAGGACAGCGATCCTTCATCTGGGGAAGCAGAGAAAAGGGGACACCAGCAGATAATCTTCCATCTTGCAGAATTATGTCGAGAAAAGGACCCACCGTTAGACACACAAATAATTGGATTCCAGCTGCCCAGGACCTCACAGAATTTGTTGAGCTAAATCCCTTTTAAAAGTCAGGCAGTACTGAGGAAGAGAAAAATAATGTGCTCTGACCTTTGTTCTTAGCTTCTCTCCTATTTTAGAGGGATTCTGTGGGTTTTCAAATGGGAGAATTCAAAAGCATCCACCATTGGCCAGGGGGAGCTCTTCAAAGCCTACTAGTGAAGTTGTTGGGGCCCTGAGTAACTTGATGACCAAAGATCAGGCGGGAGCACCCTGGGGAAGACAGAGAGCACGGCGAAGCAGCTTGCAGTCATGCGGTGTCCAAAAGATATTTGCAAAGCTAAGTTTCTATTTTTGACCCAGTATCTAATTATAATCAAGGATATACATGCCCCAGCCCTCTTGCCCTAGAGAGAAACATTATACTCGCTTTTCCCAAAATGTCATGCAACAAAAAGTGCCTTTTGTACTGGAACCTTACTTCCTACAGTGCTCGCTGTTGTGTGAGAACAAAGACACACCTGCCTATACCCACCCTGTTGGGCTGAAATACTAACTCCGTTGGTAAATATTTGCTGTTCCACAGAAGCAGTGTGTGGTAACAGAAGGGCAGAAAGTGAAGGAGAATTGGAGACATACACGTGCTTCAGGCACAAGCACACAGATTCGAGCCTTGCCTTCTGACCTCACGAGGTCTGGGACATTGAGTAAGAGTCTTCCTCTTTATGGGCCTCTGAAATGGGGGGGGGGGTCGTTATAATGCTCAGCTGGCAGGATGATTATAAACATCAAAAGAGGGGCACCAGGGTGGCTCCATCGCTTGAACATCCGACTCTTGATTTCGGCTCAGGTCATGATCTCAAGGTTGTGAGATCAAACCCCGAGTGGGGCTCCTCGTTGGTGTGGTCTGCGTGAGAGTCTGTCTCTCCCTCTCCCTCTGCACCTCCCCCAACTTGGTCTAAATAAATAACTAAATAGAATCTTTTAAAAAATAAACCTCAAAAGAGATCACATGGCAAGCGTCTGACACTGTTGTTCGGTTAGGGTGCATATGGCTGCCAGAAACCAAATACTCAACCAAAAGGGCCTTCAATGCAAGGGGTTAATGTTCCTCAAAGAACAACAGTAACAGAGGTATGGATTCCCTGCGCTGGTGCCCACGCCTGATGGCGCTGCTGATCTTGGTCTGGTTCTCGGTCATTCTCCGGGCTGCAGTAGCTCCGGGTGTCATGTCCTTACATGACAATGTCCAAAGCAGAAGGGTGCGCCTTCTTCTTTGCACATCTCTCATCAGGCAGGATGCTTCTCGGAAGGGCCAGTCCCTCCCGAGACCTTGTGGTCCCGTTAACCTGCCCTGGGTTCCGTGCCTGTGTCTGGGCTACGAGCACAGCTGGGAAAGTGAGTGTGCAGCATTTTCCTTCCTGTGCCAGGAGGGCTCCAAGGCAAAGGAAAAACTAAGAGAGATGTGGCAGCTGGAGAGAGAGGCCATTGTGTCTGCTTCTGGTACTTGGCTTAGTAAGCCCTTAGACCTGTTGTTTCCCTTCTCACCCACCTGGGAGTACAGTCCCTATGGCAGGTGCCAGCAGATCCCTGCAGAGCCCTCTCCTGCCTGGGACCACCGCAGTCTGCTAGCCCCCAGCCCCAATTTCATACCAAGCTTTCTTCCTGACTCACCACCTAGATTTCTAGTTTTTAAATATAACTAAGCTGCCGATTATAAAAACAACAATAGCAACAAAAGCAACAAAGGAAACTTCCTTTTCTTGACAGGCTCACCTCTGCAGGCTCGTGCTGTGGTTAGACAAAGCTGCAGACATGAAAGAGGACCCGGGGTTCCACGCTATCCCTGGTCTTGAAATTCCAGTAAAAGCATACGGCTATCAACGGTTTTCACAGAAGGATTTATCTTTTAGTATGTAAAGTGTTATGTAATGTGTTACTCATGCTGGCCATATTCTTTTGCTCAATCTATTCCACACAAGGAGTGACTTCTTTCTTTTTGTTTTTAAAGGATATTAAATATTTTAAGTAAATCCCCTTTTTCTCAGTTGCCACAGTGGCAGCAAAGGACAGTGGAGAACGGTGCTCTGGGAGAAAGAACAGAGCTAATGAAGAGAAAAGAACCAGGGACCCACAAGGCTTGGAGACCAGCACTGAAGCTAGAGCCTGAAATTTTGAAAATTATGAAGCCAGTATTTTGCAAAGGACCTAAGAGGAAAGCGAGGCCCTCATTAAAACTAATAAGGAGAATGCAGGTCTTAGAAACTATACTTTTTTTAAAAAAGTACACAGAACTATTTAGAAGTAAGACCAAAAATTAAGATGTGGATTTCCTAGCACAGCCAGCATGGCTGTATAAATGTATATTGGGGTAGTGAGAAGATAAATAGACCAGACTCTGAACAGAGACGATGTCTCCTGACTGTAATGCTTTAGAATTCTTAGTAATACATTAGGGAAGAGAAATGGGAGGTTACTTCCAGAACAGGCTATCACCCTATTAACATGGGAAAATATAGAAATACAAATTACAAATATGAATTAATATGAATATGAAATATATAAATATAAACACGTGTATGTGTGTGTGTGCGCGTTTTGTTTTAACCCATATAAAACGAATCCTTTAGCTATTGTGATACGTGCCTTAGCTAGAGTATTTCCATTTCTTCAAGCCAGGTTAAGTTCTGTGTCAGTGGGCTTTTTATTATAGTAACAAGGGGTATTTATGGTGTAAAGAAAAAATATACTTTAGAATTTTAGCATTGAGAAACTTGAATTTATTTGCTGGAAGGAAAAATTTCACACTCTTTGGTGACTATATTGAAATGTTTTGTGCGTACTTGGTTGGTTCCTCCAAACACGTTACAAACACCTTGGGTTAAAATCAGCTTGTTGTTAATAAAATTTTAATTCTATATAGCTCCCCTTAAAATAGATTGCACACAGATTCAATTAATACATTTTTGGAGTGTTCATTATTGCCCTGGTACAGTTTCTAACTCATTTTTACTCTTCAGCACATTCAAGAGCAATATGTAACTGCTTAATTATACTGGTTTCTATTAATCGAGACACTACAACATTAGTTCGTTGCTACATGCCCTAAGGATGTTCAATGCAGTGAAAATATGTTAATTAGCTTGTCCATCAAACATGACCATGTGGTCTGAAAACCCATGGTAAGCAACTTTGGGCATGCAATGGTCCTTTAAGGAAAACACCAATGGCCATGATTGTTGGTATCTTAGATACTGTATCTAACCATAGACTAAAAGTAAAACCTTTAGGATTCTTGCATTTCTTTTCCACATTACTTTAAACCTGTGTGTGTGTGTGTCCAGATTTTTATTTCCCTAAAGTGAACATAAATTGTGTCTGCAGAAGAAGTATAAGCTCAGCTGGCCATCCGTAGATCAGTTTAGCATCAGACTGCCACCTAGAAATGCTGGTATTGACCACCCGTCCTTGTAGGATGTGATATGCTGGGAGTGGTTCTCTCTCTCTGATCATTTAGGATAGCCAAAGTCTAGGTACCATATTGCACCACAACCAAGGGACGAGAAACCCAAGTTTAAAGCCTTGATCATCCCAATTGTTAAACAAGGACGATCCCTTTAAAACCTTTGCAGATGTGTCCATCAGCCCAGCAACCACAGAGTTCAAAGTCAACAGCTTAAAAGAGTGCAGAAAGAGAGGAAGATCCTTGTTTGTTTACTCTTTCACCATGCACTTTTAAAACACAATGGTGGGAGAAGGTTTGTTCCAATTTTTCCCATAGATACTCCTTAGGGAATGCATTTAAACAGAACAAAACAGTCTTTCTATGACTTAACAGAAATAGAATCTGTAGTATTATTTTAGCTTAAATGTGATTAGGTGGGAGCATTCCTTTGTTATTTGCTTCCTGTACTCTAAAGGTAGCGTTTAATGTAATCTTGTTTTACTTGGATTCTGACAAGTGGGAATGATTAATTTTTCTAACAAAAATAAAAAAAATTTACCCACACATCTCCAAATAGAATACTATGTTTATTAATTGGTAAAAGTATTTTGTTTCAAAGAACTAAAAGAACTTAGATAGTCTCTTAGTCATTGTAATAGTTTTGTCAGGTGTCTTAGGCAGGCATTTGGAGGTATTCGGCCCTTTTCTACAGAGAATAAAGACAGGCAGTGTCTTTATTGATATTGCTGAGCACTTTATCGATATGATTACACACACGGGCAGAGGCTTGATGACAAGGTTACATGCTCCCAAATATGGCTTTTAAAAAAATATATTTTATTTATTTATTTGACAGACAGAGATCACAAGTAGGCAGAGAGGCAGGCAGAGAGAAAGGAAGGGAAGCAGGCTCTCTGCTGAGCAGAGAGCCCCATGTGAGGCTCGATCCCAGGACCCTGAGATCATGACCTGAGCCGAAGGCACAGACTTAACCCACTGAGCCACCCAGGCACCACGAGATGTGTTATATGTTAACGAAATTACAAGCTTGAGATGACATGCATGGCCTCAGTTACTCTTGAAATCATAACATTATTTTCACATATTCCATCAAATGGAAAGCAAGCCTTCACTAGAACAATCTTGTTTCCTTACATGCTGCACTTGTAGACTGTATATTTCTACTCTTTTTTTTATCCTGTTGTTTCCCTGATAATTATTTAAGTGCCTTTCAACAAAATGTATATAAATTTTTATATTAAACCAAAATAAAAAGAAGAGTAATCATTGTCTTGGGGAAAAAGATTTTCAAAAGGTAGTTTAAAGCTAAGGTTGTCTTTTCCCACTGGTTACTAACATGAATGTAGAGGGTAAGAGAGAGTAGTAGTATAAGACTTTAGAAAGTATTAGTCTACTGGCCATGTGTATACATTCCCAGTACCTGCAGCTGAATCCTGAAGACCTGATAGATAGATAGATAGATACAGATATAGATAGATAGATATCTACAGATATATGTATCTATACATATAGATATATATCTATATCTGTATCTATCTATCTACATCTAACTATAGATAGATCTGTATCATTCTCTTTAGAAATTTCTTTAGCTCATTTTAAAAAGACCAACAAGTAAGGGTGATGTCACCAAAGTATAACAAGGTGCAAGAATTCCCTGAGATTAAAAGAAAAATAATAACGTCTCTGCTGGGAAAAGAAGAGAATCTGTCAACATTCCTCTTTCCATCTTTCAACCTTAATTTTTTAAATTTAGTAAAAACTTCAAGCCATACAAAAAGCAGCACGTTAGTGCTTGTACATGGAGCTGAGATGAGACTGAATCGCCATTCAGAAAAGATCATGCACTAGAAAATGAACATTCAGACTCCATCCAAATACCATTTATGCCAATGGAATTGTTTATGGCAGAACCACTGGAGCTGGCACTTGATTAACAGTGTGTGTGAGTTCAGTCATCAGCAACTAAACCTGTAATTTTCATCCATTGCCACCAGGTGGTAGTGATGCCCCGCCCACAGCTAACAAGGTTCCTATTAACTACTTCCGCAAGGTGCTCAACTGAAAAAGAGTAAGTGTGCTATTTCCTTTTCTAAAGAAATCATGAGCTATACCTTCTTGATAGACTAGAATATTCATATATTTAATTGTCAAAGTCTCCAAGTAACTTTTATGTACAGTAAATTCTGTGAAATTTGAGTAAATTCTGTGAAATTCTGTGAAATCTGAGTAAAGATTTTAACAAGTTTGTAAGCTGTTTTAAATTTTTTCCCCTGATACATTCTCTTCCTCTATTCATTTTTGAATAACACCAAAATAGGAGACCAAAATATAGACATGTATTTTTCACAACAGAAACTTCACAAACATACATAAGTATATAAGCATATATCACAAATGAAGGTACTGGTTTTTCTGATGTTTCTGTACAGGTTCTAATTCCACCGTCTTCATTTTTGTAGCACAAGGGCTGTGGATTTGTTGGTTGATAAACAGACCAGACAAAGGCGCAATGGAAGTTGGAGGTGAAATAAAGCAAGCTACTGGGGAAAGTCCTGGTAGTGTAATGGCCTGTAGACAGTTTCAAAATGTGGAAGTCTAGTCCCAGTCCTCACCTTCTAAATACAAATCTTCCTGAGGTATGGCTTAGGAATTTCTGTGTAATAAAACCATCACAGCCCATTCTGATGACAACTTTTGTTGAAAGACACGATATTGGGAACAGAATACCATGATAGGAATTTAGGTAAAAGAACTGGGCATTGGACAGAACATTATTAGACTAGGATACAAAAGAGTATATTGGCCAAAAGGAAAGAGCTGTGATATGAACACACACACACACACACACACACACACGACAAACCCCACAAATGGTAACATTGTTTTGTTATTGAGAAAGAAGGAAAGAAGGAAATTTCCCTGGGTAGGAGTAAGATGGGGTTTAGATTTGAGGATAGGAATAAACCTCCAGATATAGATAAACATCCCTACTACAGGATTGGGAGTTGATTTGAGTGTTAATCATGGAGTTAAAGAGGTGACTTCAATAGCCTATTCTCCTAGAATTCTCATGTTAGTACAGAAAATTCACGTTTTATGAGCTTGAAAAAAATCACTAATGAGTTAAGTTAACAGAGGGTTGGAAAAGGATGACAGGATTTTATCTGGAAAAATACCCTCATTTTAACCTGCTCTGCAATATGCAGGAATTCAAAAGGAACAAAACCACTAGCAGATGTTCCTAGTATACATTGCAACTAATCCACAGATCATGGTCCACATCACTCTTCATGCATCATTCTTTCACTTTGACCAGTTGACTAAATGGACGAATGATCAACAAACGTCTGTTAGCTCAATATTTAGGCAAGCAAACCCAACATAACTACCTCTAAGCTCACCAGTGTTTATAGTAACTAAAGCAGCAATGTGTGTAATAGGACATTATGAGTTCCTTCAGTTGTTTTTCCACTAAAAAACATTCTATGTGGATTATAAAACAAAATGAAATTTGTTTTTCTCTTATAGCTAGCTTGGATACCAGCAGGTGGTTCGTCATTTCTCAGCCAAATCTAAAAGATTCATTGGATTTTGGATTTTATGTTCTCCTCAAAACAAGCCCAGCCCCGCACGGGAATCATGCATTATTATAACATATGTCTTATACCTCAACAATACATGTCCTTTCCTTCTTGGCAAAGCACACTTCCTATTTTTTTCTGAATAAACTTAATAAGGAAGTGATCAAAATTCAATTCTCCACCTCGCATTCCGTTCCCGTATTTACTGCTTAGTGCTTTGGGGTGGTAAAATGTCATAGACAAAATGCACTGACCTAGGTCACCCAATGGCCACATCGATGCATTGGAGACTCTTGTTGGGAACTGTATTTTGGTCAGGAGCAAAGAGCTCAGCAGTGGGAAGTGGAGATGTTTTCTGAATGCATCCTATTATATTTTTATTCATTCACACTCACACAGAACTCTTGCTCATAAATACCATTTAACTGTTTGGATAGGGTGACAATAAGAATAAAGAGGGAGAGCAGAATGGCAAAGAGGGATGCCTTCCAGTTACGCTGTCCGTATTGTTTAAAAGGGGAAGAAAAAGACATACGAATCCCATAATGACAATTATACTTTATGAACTGAAGGACAGTATTAAAACTCAGGGGGGAAAAAAATCGAGTGCTTGTAACTTGCAAAGCCATGTCCTTGGCTGTGAGAGACAAAGTAGAGTCAAGCCTGAAGAAAAGGTCAGAATTTAATTACATGTTTTCTGGTTCTCCCAGTGTCTCACATTACGATGTTCTGTCCTATGCAAGTCCTACTATCTCAAAAAGATTGAAAATTCAACTGTACAGCAGACCTTGAAAGACCTGTCAAACACTTAATTACAAAGAATAGGAGAAATTATCTAATGAGCACTGCAGAAGGTTTTAAAAACACCCCCCCAATATAAATGAAAACAAAATATCTTCTTTCACTTAATGAGATTTAAAAATTGGGTAAGTAATAATTCATATATTTAAAACACATCAACCATATGAAATATGCAATGACATGCTAATAACCTTCTCCTGATCCCATCTCCAGTTCTGACTTCATGAGTTTATTGTGAACTCATACAGTTTAGTGCGAGAAACTGCATGTTATTGTACTTTTAATTTGCATTTCCCCAAGCACTAATAATAATGAATATTTTCTAATGTTCACCCATCACTTAAGTTGCTTCCAGAATTTCCTGGAGTAAGGCTGTCCAACAAAACATTTCCACCATTTGGGAAATTCTATTTCTGTTGCCCAATGTGGTACCACTAGCCAGATGTGGTAATTGAGCAGGAAACGTGACTAATGAGACTGAGGAAATATATTTTAAATTTTATTTAGACTCAATTAATTTAAATTTAATTAACTACATGTCCTCCCTCTCTACCATATTGCAACACAATATTTAAATCTTATAAATATATGGTTAAAGGCTTTTTGCTATATTCATTAAAAAGTGAAGTCTATTATACAAAATGCTCTGTAGCCTAATTTTGTTTGCTTCACTTAAAATTAGTCATAAACTTTCATCCAGCTCTCTAAAAATATATTTATCTATTCTTTGTAAATAGATGCATAAATTAAAAATCCATAATTTATCCAACATTCTACTCCTGATGAAAAGTTTTTAAGTTATTGATGTTATTTTGTCAGTACAAATGGTTATTAAAGAATCAAACTTATGCACATAATCATATAAACTCTGGCTTTTCTGGCTATCATTATATAAACATTATCAAAAGTATGTGCATTTTTGGGGTGCCTGGGTGGCTCAGTGGGTTAAAGCCTCTGCCTTCGGCTCAGGTCATGATCCCAGGG
The DNA here is from genome assembly GCF_922984935.1 of Meles meles. Classification (NCBI taxonomy): domain Eukaryota; kingdom Metazoa; phylum Chordata; class Mammalia; order Carnivora; family Mustelidae; genus Meles; species Meles meles. Next base: position 31,373,601 of record NC_060072.1, read on the forward strand.
TCCTGGGATCAAGCCCCACATTGGGCTCTCTCCTGGGATCAAGCCCCACATTGGGCTCTCTGCTCCGCAGGGAGCCTGCTTCCTCCTCTCTCTCTGCCTGTCTCTCTGCCTAGTTGTGATTTCTCTCTGTCAAATAAAGAAAATATTTTTTAAAAAAAGTACGTGCATTTTTAATTCCAATAACCAATAGATTTCTATTCAAATATTTCCAAATATAGGGCAATATTGCATATTTCCATGAGTAATGAATTTGTGGGCCATTTTCCATACACTTTTGTCAACATTAGATACTGCCGATCTGTTTTTTTTTTCCTGCCAATCTCAGAAGAAGGAAATTCCATGTTGCTTTAGTTTGAACTTGCATTTCCCTGACCACTAATAAGAATAATTTTTGTGTTTATTGGTCACTTAAAACATGTTGACAATCTGTCAAGTCAAAGTCATCATCTTCTGATTTTCCCTTATAATAGAAGCTAGAGGGGCGCCTGGGTGGCTCAGTGGGTTAAGCCGCTGCCTTTGGCTCAGGTCATGATCTCAGCGTCCTGGGATCGAGTCCCGCATCTGGCTCTCTGCTCAGCAGAGAGCCTGCTTCCCTTCCTCTCTCTCTGCCTGCCTCTCTTGTGATTTCTCTCTGTCAAATAAATAAATAAAATCTTTAAAAAAAAAAATAAGTAGAAGCTAGAGATCCAAAAGTAATTGTATCATACGTGATTTGGGGGTGCTCAAAGAACCACTTTTAAACATATAGCATTCAGATCCAAATTCAGTTACATTAAGTAACAGTTATGTTACCTAAGATTATAGTTTGCTTAATTACATATTATACAATGGCTAACTGAACATAATAAAAAAAAGATCATAGTTTGCTATAGAACTAGTTTTTTTTTTGTTTTTTTGGTTTTTTGTTAAAATGTAAAACTATTGTTGTTGAATTATCCACAGGTGCCTTGTAGCTATCATATTAGACAGCTCAATATTTACAGTCTCTGATATATATGGCTAATAATTACTTTGTGTTATCAAAAATTACACATATTAGTGCAAATTAAAAAATAAAATTCAAGAACAATGTTTCTTAAATTATGGTCCAAGAATCACTTGCATCAAATCAAGTGGGGTGTTTGTTAAAGAAGCCGATTGCTTATTTGCATCCCAGACTCACTAATAATCATATTCTGGGAGATATTCTGGAATCTGCATTTTAACAACCTCTCTATATTTTTTTAATACAACTAAAGTTTTAAAAACCATTTGATTTGAGAGACTAAAACAATGTGATAGATTTTGTTGTTTAAATCTAACCAATCTTGCATAATTGAGACAGAAAGTAATCTAACATGACAGCTAATTCGAAAAAGAAAGAAAGAAAGAAAACAAGCTAATCTAGAAATAAATTTCTAAAATTCTTTAAAAGGAAATGAAAATACTTTTTGCCACAAACCCCAGTCTACATATTAATAAGTATTAGTGTTTGTATACATCTGATGGCTTTTTCTGGAGGATCAACAAAATAAGTATCATTTTATAAACAGACTTTAATGTTACTAAAAAATGACCATAAAATATTCTTTTCAACCTTCTACTTTAAAATAACTATCAAAATATATGTTATGCACAAGGAAAACATTGTAAAATTAAAGGGTATTGTTTTCATTAACAAAAAGATGAAGATTTAGATTTAGGCTTTGCGTTAGCTATGTGAGGTATTAGTCCTAACTTCAATTCTCTGACTTTGTTAAATAATCTGTGGAGTGAGAATTACAGTATCTATTTCAGATAGTTGTTCTGAGAATGTAATCAATTATAGTTCATGAACAGCACTTTGTTAACTGCAGTGTTTTATTCCTATTATTATTTTAACAATTTGGGAACACTTTTTTTTTTTTTTTTTTTTTTTGACAGACAGAGATCACAGGTAGGCAGAGAGGCAGCCAGAGAGAGAGGAAGGGAAGCTGGCTCCCTGCTGAGCAGAGAGCCCGATGTGGGGCTCAATCCCAGTTCCCTGGGATCATGACCTGAGCCGAAGGCAGAGGCTTTAACCCACTGAGCCACCCAGGCGCCCCTGGGAACACTTTTAAATAGGTCTTTTATAGGAAAGGTATTAGCAAGATGGTAGAATAGGAGGTTCCAGCTCTCATTTCCCCACAAAAACATCAACTTAGCAACCACCCACAGAAAATAGAACTTTTGTGGGAATCCCAATGTCCAACCAAGAAGGTACAGCTCAGGACCAAAAAGTGCTCTGTTGGCCCACAAATTCTCCCATGGAAAAAAAGAGAGCAAAGTGAGCACCGGACTTTGCCAACCTTTTTGGATATTACCTAGAAGGCCCATGTCTATCCCTATCCACAATGAGGGGATGAGCCTGGCTCAGTCATCTGGGGGCAGCTAGGAACAAAAAGAAATGAGGAACTAACAGGTATGGGTGCACAGATGTCAATAGTTAGATATGGATCCTGCTAACTTGTTCAGGAACTCCACCAAGATGAGTATCCATGAACTCCAGAGAATGACTTGCCTATAGAGTCCCCATTAACAAACCAATGTGCACCCCCAGAATCCCACATGCCATTCCATGGCTGAAGCCCATAAACCCAATGCGTGGTGCTTCCATTACCCCTGAAGATGGCTGTGCCTGCTCCCATAGAGCACATAAATCTCAGCATTAGGTGCAGATCTTAGCAGCCAGCTTGTCTCAGCAAGACTGGGAGAAAGATGTATGATCTTGAACACTTCTGGGCATTGTCGTAGGGAAAGTAAATGGGAAACTCTCAGCACCTGGCCTAGCTTTGCAGGACAGAAAGAAGGCACAGAATTCTAAGGCCCTGGGATTCCCTAAGAGGGAACAAGAGGAGTGATAACTTCCATACAAAAAGTCTGAGAGACCCCCATAATCTCTAGCTGGACTGAGTAGTTAAGGTTTTTTCCGGCCAAAACCAGTCAGTAAAGACTAGAGGAGGCGACTGCTTCAAATGTGAAGATAACAATACAAGGCTTCAAGGACACAAAGTAAAGGAGCACTTTTTTGGGTCAATCTTTACTTTGAATCCTAAACAATCTCTTTTCTTTTCGTGATAAAAGTACTAAAAACAAAAAAATGGACCGAAGAAAAATCACATTTACAAATGATGTGCATTTAATAAGCATCTTAATAATCTTATCACTAACACTCAGGTACAAAGCATATAGATATCAGGTAGACAATTCTCAGTAATCCAAGCTATACCATAAATCAACAATTGTTTAATTTCATATAAAAAATGAGGAAATGAAGCAAAAAATATCACCTTCCAGCTCAAAAATATCATCAAATCACAAAAGAAGACAGCAAGAGAGGAAGGAAAAAAGGAACTACAAAACAATCAGAAAACAATGAACAGAATGGAAATAGTAAACCCTTACCTATTGTTAATTACTTTAAGTGTAAATAGATTAGATTTTTTAATCAAAAGACACAGAGTAACTGAATGTATAAGAAAAACAAGATCTTATTATATGCTGCTTATAAGAGACTTACTTTAGCTTTAAGGACACACATAGGCTGAAAGTGAAGAAATAATAAAAGATATTCCAAGCAAATGGAAACCAAAGGAACAGAAGTAGTCATATTTGTATCAAATAAATGAAACAATAGTAAAATATTCTCACAAGAGAAAAAGAAGGTCATTATATAATGATGAAGCAGTCAATGATCAAGATTATAACAATTGTAAGTATACATGCACTTAATATTCAAGCATCTAAATATATAAAGCAAATATTAACAGAACTGAGAGAGAAATAAATAGCAATTCTATAATAATAGGGGACTTCAATACCCCTGCTTTCACTACTGGACAGATAATCCAAACAAAAAATAAAAAAGGGAATAGCAGACTTGAACAACACTGTAGACTAAATAAACCTAAAAGATATAGACCAGTCCACCCAACAACAGCAAAATACACATTCTTCTCAAGTTCATATGGAACGTTCTCCAAGACAGGTCATATATTAGGCCACAAAGCAAGCTTTAACAAATGCAAGATTGAAATTGTAACAAGTATCTTTTCTGATCACAATGTAATGCAAATAGAAATCAGTGACAGAGGGAAAATTAGAAAATTAAGAAATATGTGGAAATTTAATAATACACTCCCCAAAAATGGATAAAAAAATCAAAAAGGAAATTAAAAAAAATCTTCAGACAAAAAAGAAATGCAGCATACAAAAATTGTAGAATAGGCAAAATCAGTTCCAAGAAGGCTATTTATAGCAATAAATGTCCATAGTAAAATAGAAAAGATCTAAAATAACATAACTTCACACCTCAAGGAACTAGAAAAAGAACAAACTAAGCCCAAAGTTAGAAGGAGGAAAAAAAATAATAGAGCGAAGAGGGGAAATAAGTAAAATACAAAGCAGAAAAATAACAGAGGAACACTGAGAACTTGTTTTTTGAAATACTAAACAAACTGACAAATCTTTAGCTAAACTAATTAGAGGAGACTCAAATAAAATTATAAATGAAAGAGACAATATAACTGATACCCAGAAATAGAAAAGATCATAATAGTCTACTATGAACAATTATATACTCCCAAAATTGGACAACCGAGAAGAAATGGATAAATTCTTAGAAAGATACAACCTACCAAAAAATATACAAAACATAACACACAAATGTTGTTGACATGATTCATATCTGAATCACAAAGAAACTGAAAATCTAAACAGACCAATAACAAGTAAGGAGATTGAATCAGTAATCAAACACTTCCCAACAAAGTAAAGCTCAGGACCAGATGGTGTTGCAGGTGAATTCTACCAAACACTTAGAGAAAAATTAATACCAATCCTTCTCAAACTCTTCCAAAAGTTTGAAAGAGAGAACGCTTCACCCTCGTTTTGAAAGGCCAGCATTACCCTGATATCAAAGCCAGAGAAGGACACTACGAAGAGCAAAATGATTAAACAGAGAAAATTACAGGCCCATATATGGGATGATCATAGATTCAAAAATCATCAACAAAATATTGGCAAACAGAATTCGACAGCGTATCACAGGATCATATACCATGATTAAGTGGGATTTATCTCTGGGAGGCAAGATTGCCTCAATATAGCGAATAGTGTGATTTACCACATTAACAGAAGGATAAAAATTATATAATCATCACAGTAAATGTAAAAGTGTTTGACAAAATTGGCCGTCAGTTTATGATAAAAATTCTCCACAAAGTGTGTAAAGGTAACATACCTCAAGGTAATAAGGCCATATATGATAAGCCCATAGCAACTATCATACTCAATGGTGAAAAGGTGAAAGCTTTTCCTCTACAATTAAGAGTAAGACCAGGGGGCGCCTGGGTGGCTCAGTGGATTAAGCCGCTGCCTTCGGCTCAGGTCATGATCTCAGGGTTCTGGGATCGAGTCCCGCATCAGGCTCTCTGCTCTGCAGGGGAGCCTGCTTCCTCCTCTCTCTCTGCCTGCCTCTCTGCCTACTTGTGATCTCTCTGTCTGTCAAATAAATAAATAAAATCTTAAAAAAAAAAAAAAAAAAAAGAGTAAGACCAGTAACCCACTTTTGACACATAGTTAAACTAGTACTGGAAGTCCTAGCCGAATAAATTAGGCAAAGAAAAGTAACAGCATTCAAATTAGAAAAGAAGTAAAATTGTCTCTGTTTGCAGATAACATATACAGAAAACCCTAAAGACTCCACCAAAAATTGTTAGAACTACTAAACGAATTCAGTAAAGTTGCAGAATACAAAATCAGCATATGAAAATCAGTTGTTTCTGTATACTAAAAATGAGCTATGAGAGAAATTAAGAAAACAGTCCCATTTACAATTGCATCCAATAAAATAAAATAAAATAGTTAGGAATAAATTTAACCAGAAAGGTAGAAGATCAGTATGCCACACACTATAAGGCACTGGCGAAAGAAATTACAGCCTCACATAAATGGAAATATATCCCATGTTCCTGGACTGAAAGAATATTGTTGAAATTTCCATTCTACCCAAAGTGATTTACAGATTCAATGTAACCCCCATCAAAATTCAAATGGCATTTTTCACAGAATAAAGAAAAAAGCACAATTTTAAAAGATTCATATAGAAACACAAAAGACCCCCAATAGTCTAGAGGTTCAAACTTTATTACAAAGCTATAGTCATCAAAATAGTGCAATGCAGGCATAAAAAGGAAACACATATACCAGTGGAATAGCATCAAGATCCTAGAAATAAACCCACACATATACAGTCAACTAATATATGGCAGAGGAACCAAACATATTCAGTGGGGAAAGAATAGTCTCTTCAATAAATAATACTGCAAGGGGCACCTGGGTGGCTCAGTGGGTTGAAGCTTCTGCCTTCGGCTCAGGTCATGATCCCGGGGTCCTGGGATCGAGCCCCGCACTGGGCTCTCTGCTCCGCAGGGAGCCTGCTTCCTCCTCTCTCTCTGCCTGCCTCTCTGCCTAGTTGTGATTTCTCTCTGTGAAATAAATAAAATATTTTTTAAATAAATAAATAAATAGTACTGCAAAAACCGGACAGCCATTCATGTGCAAAATGATATTGGACCCTACTCACAAAAATAAACTCAAAATAGATTAAAGACTTGAATATAAGACCTAAAACCATAAAATTCCTAGAAGAAAATATAGGGGGAAAGCTCTTTAACATTGACCTTGACAATGATTTTTTATAACCACAAGCAACAAAAACAAAAATTAGTAAGTCTGACCACGTCAAACTAAAAAGCTTCTGCACAGCAAGAGAAACAATTAATAAAACGAAAAGTCAAACTATGGAATGGGAAGAAATATTTGTAAACTATCCAATTAGGGTTTAATATCCAAAATATAAAAGAATTCATACAACTCAATAGCAAAAAGGGGGAAAAAAAGAAGAAAAGAAAAGGAAATTGCAAATAATCCAATTAAGAAATGGGCAAAGGACCCAAATAGACATTTTTCCAATAAGATATACAAATGGCCAACAGGTACATGAAAAGATGATCACTATCATGGAGCAAGAAAAAGAAGAACAAACAAAACCCAAACCCCACAAAAGGGAGGAAATAATAAATAGTAGAGCAGAAATAAATGAAATAAAGGCTAAAACAAACAATAAAAGAGATCAATGAAATCAAGAACTGGTTCTTTGTAGAGATCGGCAAAATTGATAAACCTTTAGCCAGACTCATCAAAAAGGGGGAAAAAAAAAGAAAGCTGTCTCAAATAATAAAATCAGAAATAGAGGAGAAATGACAACTCCAGAGGGATTATGACATCCTACAGACAGGATTATAAGAGAATAATATGAAAAATTATAGGTCAGCTAATTGGACAATCTAGAATAAATGAACAAATTCCTAGAAACACATAACTTTCCAAACTGAATCAGGAAAAAATAGAAAATTTGAACACACCGATTACTAGCAATGAATTGAATCAGTAATCAAAGATTTCCCAACAAACAAAAGTCCTGGACCAGATTGCTTCACAGATGAATTCTACCAAACATTAAAATAAGAGTTAATATCTATTCTTTTCAAACTATTCCCAAAAAAGAGAAGAGAAAAGAAAGCTTCCAAATTCATTCTATAAAGCCAGCATTACCCTCATACCAAAACTAGACAAAGACACAACACACAAAAAAGAAAATAATAGGCCAATAGCCCTAATGAACATAGACACAAAAATTCTCAACAAAGTATTAGTAAACCAAATCTAACAATACACTAAAGAAATTATTCACCACAATCAAGTAGGATTTATCCCAGGGATGCAAGGGTGATTAGCACATCAATCAGTGTGATACATCACACTAACAAGAGAAAAGATAAAAACCATATGATATATGATTTGGATATAAAAAATCATTTGACAAAGTATAGCATCCACTTATGATAAAAATTTTCAATGGAGTAGGGTTAGAGGAAACATACTTCAACATAATAGAGGCCATATATGAAAAATGAAAAACCCATAGCTAACATCATACTCAAAGTGAAAAACTGAGAGCTTCTCTTCCAAGATCAGTAACAAAACAAGGATCTCCACTTTCACCACTTTTATTCAATATATTACTGGAAGTATTAGCCAGAGTAATCAGCCAGGGAAAACAAATAAAAGACATCCAAACTGGTAAAGAAAAAGTAAAACTGTCACTATTTGTAGATGACATGATACTATAAATAGAAAACCCTAAAGACTGCACCAAAAAATGACTGAAAATGGTAAATGAACTCAGTAAAGTCACAGAATACAAAATTAATGTACAGAAATAGGTTACATGAGTTCTTAAGATGTAGGACAGAGATTAGAAAGTGGGCTGTCCACTTAACATTTATCCTAAGAGTGTAGATAGATATATGTTTTGTTGATAACTGATCTACTCTTATTTTCAAAATCACTGATCCAAACAGCTCAGATTCTGATCACAACCTCCAATCTTTTCAGCTTGCTGGTCCAGCTCTTTCTACCATGACGTTAGTGCTGGAAACCTATTTGTCTTCTGTATTTTCTCCCTCTCTATAAACCCCTTCTCCTGGATTCAGGTATCCCCAATCAAGTTTAGTTTTCATGGTTTCTCATTTCATATTATCACCTATTCTCATGTCTTCTTTGTATTTTGGTTCCTTTATTTCATCTATTTGACAAAACCTTACCTTTATTTCTACATGAAATGATACAACTGCCCTATCTGTGTTGGACATTGGGTATCTGAGTGCCCCTCTAGCAAGCTGCACAAAGGGTCTCGTTATAATGATCAAGTACCTCAGCTGGACTCTGAATACCGTCAAGCAATTCTGTTGCAGGATTTTATCTAACCCTCACCACCACACCACACACACATCAATGTTTCACACCTTCCCTACTCTCCTGAGTCCATAACACCTCCACCTCTCCCCCTCATTCTCAGAAAACATTCTCCCCTCCTTCAGAGAAAATACATCAATAGATTGAAATGACGTTAACTTCCCATTGCAAACATGCTTATCTACTAGTGATTGCACTCCTATCCCCTCTACCCTTGTGGTTGCCATTGTTATGGTCCCCCTCCTCCCTTTTACAGCCCAACTTCCTTCTGTGTTCTGCATCCTACCATCTGCCACCTTTTTAGAAGATTTATCCATTTAAGTAACCCTTATCACTTTTGTCTCTTTGATTTCTCCTGCCCTGCCCGATATTCCCATGAGAGACATCCCAGTCTCTCCCACCTTAAGAAAAAAATTCTTTGACCTCACAACTCATTCCATTCCAGTCCTACTCTTTTATAGTACCACTTCTTTCAAGGAATTATCTTCCCTTAATGTCTCCATTTCCTCACTTCCTACACATTCCCTAATCGATTCAAATGTGACTTCTCCTCTTATCACTCTATTGAAATGACTGTTACAAGAGTTACCATGACTAGGAAACACTTTCATGGGGACAGCAGGGTTCAATTAAGACACTCCAGGGTGAACTGGGACACAAGGTCTCCTTATCCAATTATCTATCTAGTGCTAAATCTAGTAACATTTTGTCCTCATCTTACTTAACCTCTTAGTAGCATTCCACTGGCCACTCCTTTGTTTCTAAAATATGCTATTCCCTTGGGGTGCCTGGGTGGCTCAGTCACCCAGCTAAGTGCAGGACTCTTGGTTCGGCTCAGGTCATGATCTCAGGTTATGAGATCAAGTCCTGCATTGGGCTCCACCTTTAGTGGGGAGTCTGCTTGGGATTCTCTCCCTCTCCCTCTGCCCCCCCCCCCTAGAATAAATAAATAAATCTTTAAAAATATATATATGCTCTTCCCTAATAATTTTCTGGGAAATCCCTCCTATCTCTCTTCCCACCTGTTAGTCTCCTAGTCAATTTCACTCTCTTGAACATAAGATACTAGAGTTCTGCAAAGCTGTTTTGAACACCACTTATTTCCTAATCTCTACTTTGATTAATGTCATCCTGCCAGCTCCCATGGCTTGGACTTTCATCTCCACATCAGTGACTCTCAGAGTTACCCATTTGGTCTAGACTTCTCTGAGCATCACAGACACAGAAAACTGGCTGATAGCCCCACCAGGAATTTTTACCTATGTACAGAGATTGGAGGGTGCTTCAGAAAGGCAAATAATTTGACATTCCTTTTAATTACTGGTTTTTAAATATTTGTTAATTATATTTTTTATGGGAGGAAAAACTATTTACTAAGATTCTTAGGCTAAAATATTTATTTACTAAATTATTGTACCTAGACATTTTGAAAAACCAATCAACAAAAAGTTTCCCATATTTTGTCTTTTTTTCTCTTAGAGTTTTTTCTCTTAGAGCTTACCTTATTAAAAGTAAAAAAATTTTTGAAGAGATTTATTTATTGCATGTGTGTGTGTGTTTTCTTTTTTAAATTTATTTATGTATTTGTCAGAGAGAGCACAAGCAGGGGGAGCGGCAGGCAGAGGGAGAAGTAGGTTACACACTGAGCAAGGTGCCCGATGCGGGACTCATTCCCAGAACTCTGGGATCATGACTTGAGCCCAAGGCAGCCATTTAACCAACTGAGCCACCCAGGCATCCCTAAAGAGATTTAAATAAAAGCACTTAATCTTGGTTAACTGGGAGACACAAAGGTTCCCAGTGATTTTGAGGCCAGATTCTCATTATTGCTTCTCTGTGTTCACTATTAACTGAAAAGCTGTAGTACTCTGAAAACTCCATCAATTTTCTCATATCAAAAATACTTGAAGGGATGCCTGGGTAGCTCAGTCATTAAGCGTCTGCCTTTGGCTCAGGTCATGATCTCAGGGTCCTAGGATCAAGTCCCACATCATGCTCCCTGTTTAGTGGGGAGCCTGCTTCTCCCCCTCCCACACCCCCTGCTAGTGTTCCCTCTCTCTCTCTCTGTCTCTCTTCTCTGTCAAATAAATAAATTAAAATCTTAAAAAAAAATACTTGAAGAAATATTTGAAGAATATTTGGGAGTTTAGGATAACAAAGAAATTTAAGATAAAAAAGTAAGAGACAATGACTTTCGTATGGGTTACACAGCAATGTGGGACATTTGAACCCTACTGTGTAACTATCACGAGGTAACAGAGAAAAAGTCTTTACTTCTAGGAAAATCTGCACATAGGCACATCTGCAGAAGTATCTGCTCTTCTGAGTATATACTCTTTCCCAAGACCTATACCAGAGGTTTCACAGAAGCGTCTAGAACCCAAGTTTTAGTGTCACTAAGATCAGGCTTCAAAATCCCATGTTACCACTTATTAGTGGTGATACTTTGGACAATTTTTTTTTTTAATTTCTGCAAGGATCATTTGCCTTGCGTAAATAGAGAATAGCAAATCATAAGCGGGGTTGAGAGATTTAAAAGAGTGCATGTGAAGCACTTGGTACAGTGCCTGGTCCAGGCTTGATCAGCAGCCGCTGATTTTATCTCTAAACCTGCTTTACTTTTCACTTCATTTCACATGTATCCTCCTAAGACTCCTATTTAACAGAGGTTGTCATCCCTATTTAAAACGAGGAGACTGAGGCTCAAGGTAATGGAACTAATTATCGGCAAAGGGTGTAGCTGAACCGAAGTGTGTGTAACTACAGAGCCTCTGTCTTTCCGTGGTCCTGTGTGTGTTCAGTGCAATTTGTTCTGATACAGGAAATAGATCTTTTCCCCCAGAGCAAGTTGTACACACCTTTACTCACACAAATTCCTGGATCTACTGACTCATTTGGACAAATTCAGAATTTTACGTGCCAATGGAAGAGAGAATAATTGGGGCCAGAGAGAGAAAGGTGTCAAGACACATGGACTAGTAGCTCGTTTAGAAGCAAGCTACTGATACACACACACATATCTAGGGCACTGCGTCCATGTGATAGTTCTACTGCGTTACTCCATCATTTGAACACAAGAACCAAGCACCAGGTAAAATTATAAAAGTAGAGAGAAAAACTTTGATTATTTTGAACTGCACTCCTTTTTGAGGTTCTAATTTTTAGTAGTGTAAAACTGGGCAATAATAGAGTTCCCTAGAAAATTCATCGTAGTATAAAGATGTTCTGCTTTGTTGAAAAACAAAAGAACATTATATAAGTGTGGCATCATTTATATAACTGCAGTTGCTGGAACTTGCTTCTAACACAGGGCAAAGCCTCAAGAAAGTCTTTTGAAATGTGTAACAGACAGTATTATCCGAAAGAAACAGAGCAGTGCCTAGAATACCTTCCTGCCAGGGAGGAGTCAAGATGATTATACTTGCCCTGAGTTTTATAGATTGAGATCTACAAGGCAGTATTTTTAATGCCACTTAAAATTGTAACTACGAGGGGCACCTGGGTGGCTCAGTGGGTTAAGCCTCTGCCTTCAGCTCAGGTCATGATCCCGGGGTCCTGGGATGGAGCCCTGCATCGGGCTCTCAGCTCAGTGGGGAGCCTGCTACCCCCTCTGTCTCTGCCTGCCTCTCTGCCTACTTGTGATCTCTCTCTCTCTGTCAAATAAATAAATAAAATCTTTAAAAAAAAATTGTAACCACGAGGTACAATATGCATAATGTTGTTGTCACGAATCCAAAAAGTAGTTAAAATTTTCTAGGGTCCTATCTATGTTTTTATATATAAATTTATCCCATATAACCTGAAATACTGGGTAAATAAGAAATGAAAGATGACATGTTTATTTCATGTCTGGACAGTCTGTTTAAACACCTGAGTTTCATTGGTATGTCGGTTTAATAAAAACTTCAGCATGTGATTTTTTTTTCTGCGCTAAGGCAAACTTTTTCAAACAGTACTGAGAACACAGGCTTTAGCAGACAAAGAGTCTTTTGCTAAGCAATGCCAAAGCTATTCTTTCAATGCAATTGGTAAACATACAGCAAAGATTACCTTCCAGGCCTCATGAAGGTATTCTTAATTACAAATTGAAGCTCTCCGCATACCTCATCACTTCAGTACTTGCCTAGAGACCTATAAAACCATCAGAGGGTAACATTTTGCAAATCAAATGGAGAAAACTAAGGCATGTTACATCAAATCAAACGGTCTTGCAGCAAGCTGTTTGGAAAGGGAAGGTTGCATCCTTTTGTATTAAAATGCTCAACCATCCTCTGACTTGCTGTGAAAAATGCACACTTGGCAAAATGTAGGATGCAGGCTTCTGGGATAATGAGACTACTCACACATTTTACACACATTAAAAAAAAATGATCTCGCTGTTTTGGTTCTCCTTGCACACAACTGATGGATAGCATTGCTCAGTATTTAAGAACACAGAATGTGGAGATGAAGTGAGGATGAAGCTTAGCTCAGCTCTACCCCTCCTACCTGTGTGTCCTTGAACAAACGTTTCCCTTTTCCTAAATCTTACTTTCTAGTAGCTCTTTTTTGTTCTGTGGGGAAGTATAATATTATCTACCTCCTAAGTTTATCAAGAAGAATATGAGATAATTTATTAAAAGCTGTTAGAGGAGTCCCAAGGAAGAAGCCAGAAAGGAGGGAGAAGAGGAAGGGAGGGGAATATGATTGTAAGTTTAGTTATAACCAGAGGGCATCGAGATTGGAGAAAGGATTGTTGGCATGGGGTGGAACGTAAAGAAACAACAGGCGACCACAAAATGACTTTTGCAGCAAACAGGCTAAATGCTCCATACTCATAAAAAAAAATCACATAGCTCAACCATGGGGTTTTAGTTTCTGGATAAATTCATTGAACTTTTACATTTTATTTTGTTTTCTGTCCAGGAGATCTAGGAGATACCAATTAATTTCAAAGTTGCAAAAAGTAAGCTGGAAAAGATGGGGCTGATTTTTTAAAAGAGCACACCTCAAATGATGCTAGATTTCCCCTCTGGCTGGCACAGTTATAGCAAGATGTGTCTGGTGTTAGTTTCCTACACCCCATTACAATTTGGTGCCAAAGGAATCCCCAAACATCTGGGTACTGTTTTACTTTGCTCTGACGACAGTTGAGGCTTCGGGGCCTCCTGTTTCTTCTCAACTGGAAAGGACATTCGTTTCTGCCCAGCTCAAAGTTTATCTCCCTTGCACCAGAAGGTGCATTCTACCATTAAATCTAAAACTGCCTTGACATGTTGTTATAATATCTCTTGGACGTGGAAAGTTTATTGTGACCTTCTGTGAAACATGGGAAAAGGTGTGATCTGGCTACTCCTTGATGTGTTCTCACATGGGCAGGGCAAATCTCACTTCCTTGCTAAAGCACTATACCCAAGGTGTTTATTAACTGCTTTGCTTCTACTATATTTTCATAAGCTGCTGAATTCTATTACCCCATTTGTATAGAAATAATTGGGCTCAAGAGCCATTTTGTCTTCAGTCCTTCTTGTACAACTGAATTCTGCGATGGAAATACCATGGGAGAGTGGCTAAACATCTCATTTGATAGGAAAAAAAAAATCAGCAGGAACATTTTAGCTTTCTAAATTTTGATATTTGTGCAGTGCTGCAAAAGATATCCTATATGGTAACCACTGAGGACTTACTAGATGGCAACACCATGCTTGCTATTTTACCCAATTAGGTTCGACCTTCAGGATCTCACTAAAGAAGATGATATGATGAGAAAAATGAATCAGAGATCAAATTATCCAAAGACGTAGGGAAAACAAGAAGCAACTCTAGGTTTTGAATTCTGTTTGAGTAAAAAAGTTTGAGGAATACACTTATTCAATGTTATGTTCATGGCCAAATTCTATACGTCTTTCTTCAAGCAGATTTTGGATGTGTACAGTGAGCAAAGTATTGTCTGGGCACTGGGACTACACCAGAGAAGAGGCCAGAAGCAATCCCAGCATTTGCAGAGTTCCCAATCAAACAAGGAGACAGACACTGAGAAGCGTATTTCACAAAACAAAGATATTCTGTATGCAAATATTCATAGAGTCCTCCTCCCTCCGAGGGCCAAGTGGGAAATAAGAGCCTATTTCCCATTCTACCCCCACCACCACAATAAGAGAAAGAGAATTGTACTGGAACAAAAGGAAGATAGATCTACATAAGAATATATATACTTGCAATTTTTATTATCAAATATAGAACTATTAGAAACTATAACACATAAAAACATATGTGTAGATAAACAATATCGGGGTGAATAACCACATAGCCAGCATTCAGGACTAGAAATACCCTTTAAGATTCAATCTACTCATTTCTGACGTGTCAGAGGAGTCCGAGTCAGTCGAAATTCTGAAATCATAATTCACAGAATCAAGTTGCTTGGGAGATTATTTATAGTCGACTACCATTAATAGCCTATAAACTTAATCTATAGTTAAATAACATATTTAACTTATTTTGATCATTAATTACATGATTCACTATGAATATGTAAGAACACATCAATAAACATGGCCCCTTTTAAAAGTTCTAGCTGAGGGGCGCCTGGGTGGCTCAGTGGGTTAAGCCTCTGCCTTTGGCTCAGGTCATGATCCCAGGCTCCTGAGATCGAGCCCCGCATCAGGCTCTCTGCTTGGCAGAGAGCCTGCTTCCCCCCCTCCCCTCTCTGCCTGCCTCTCTGCCTATTTGTGATCTCTGTCTGTCAAATAAATAAATAAATAAATAAATCTTTAATAAAAAATAAAAAATTAAATAAAAGTTCTAGCTGATTCAAACAGAGCTTCACTTGGAAGCATGAATGGGTAAGTGTTCTGATCAAGGCTAAGACAGGATAACATTTCATGAGGGGTCCATGCAGAAAACTACAGCAGGGTCAGAGTGAGGGGCCAGCCTGGTTACTCTGACTCAGAAGCTGAGAGCAGAAAAAAAAGAAAATTTTCTTAGCCTAAGTTAAGTTTATATAACCTGTTTAAAAAAAAAAAAAATTACTGCTCGCAAGTCCCAGCTGATGCCGAGATCCTTTCGGAAACCTATCCATTCATGGCATGGAGTAAGTTATGCAACAACATTAACCAGTTTAACTACAGCAAGAAAGAAAACATAAACTAAAGCCATTTGTTCAAAATTAAGCAAAACATGGACGATTGTTTAGATGTTATTTTCAATAGTTCACTCATCGGTATTGAAAAGCGGTTTTATTTCCTACCACAAACAAAATGTTGCTGTTTTATGAGTAAACAGTTTAATTTTCAGTGAGATCCTTTGCTCTGATTTATGGCACCTGCTCCAAAAAAATCCCAAGGCAGCCAGAGAGCTAAGTCACAGACGTCAGCCCTGGTGGTAGCAAACAGTAAAGGGCTCAGACTTCAAAGAGTTAGAGATGAGTCACACTGGAATAAAAAGAAAGGGTGTTGCAGACATCATAAGTGGCAGAAAGGACCAGAAACTCAGAAATGAAAATGTGGAGATAAGTCAACTTCTGCTGGGGTTGTGTTTTCCAAAGTTCCCTTACTTGTCAGCAATCATCCAGGCACCCAGACACACCCTCCTTTTCTGTGCCTGTGACCCCAAACTAACCTTATTACCAACAACCTCCCTCTCCTACCACAGTGCCCCTCTATTCAAAACTCCCTTTCAGGAAGCTGGAAGAGAAAGACTTTTATAATTTTATATTTTATAATTATAATAGTTTTTTAAGTTGGGTTTTACTTTGGATAACAGTACTGTATTCCCACATTAAAAAAAAAAAGTTTTTGGATAAAGATTTATTTATTTACTTGAGAAAGAAAGAGAGAGAAAAGAAGAGAGGGAGAGAGAGAGAGAATGTGGGGAGAGGGGCACAAGGGGAGATTCTTAAGCAGAATCCATGCTAAGTACAAAGCCCAACACTGGGCTCAATCTCACTACACTGAGATCACGACCTGAGCTGAAATTGAGTCAGACACTTAACTGACTGTATCACCCAGGCATCCCCTGCAAGCTTTAAAAAATAAAAAAGCAAGGATGCAGGGCTCAAAAGAGCCAATTTTAGGAAGCAGTCTGAAAGGAGACTTAGAGAACAAGAGAACTAACATCCCCTCCGTGACCCAGATCTCAGGCAATAGGAAGATACAGTATTCTGCAAAAGACAGTGCTTAGTAATTACCTAGTGCGAGGTGGTTATTTCAGGAATAAAGAATGGCGAGGCAACCAAGATGTCAAAAATAACAGAAAGCTACTATTATTCCTGAAGCTGACGGGAGCAGGTGGTATAACTGGAGTCTAGAAACCGGTAAGTTTGACAGGAACTGAGAATCGGACAAAAAGGTGCCACAGGGCAGGGGCTGGCGCCATGGAGGAGGAGCAGCCGCAACTGGGAAGCTCCCCGAGGTGGAGAGATGGGACACGTACCCCGGTTCCGTCTTCCTTCCTCCCTCTAGTGGCTCTCCAGTCTCTCCCATTGGCTGAGTGGAATAAAAAGGAATTCACAAATGTGTGAGTTTACATTCTGTGAGAACTAGATGTCAAGATGGATCTAGATGTGCAAGAGATTTGTTGGGGTAACACCTATGGAAGATAAGGGGGAGAAGGCAGTAGAGTAGCAGGGAAAGCCTTCAAGCCCAGGGCCAATATGAGGCATATGAAAGGAGAGGCAGATCAGAGCTCTGGGCAGTGAGGACGTCAGACCATCATAGAGCTTCAGGAAAAACTCCAAGACTGAGGCACATCCTGAAGGCACTAGGGCTGGACACTCTCAGCCTCCCAAATGCCCCCTACGTCAGGTCTTCTCTTGAAGGAAGGTGTGGGCATCTTACCTCCATGGCTGCTGCTGCAAGGAAGCCTGGAAACACAGATTGCTAATTTTGAACCCTAGTATGCAGATCCGAGCAGGAGGAAAAGGAGGAAGGAATCTAAGGGCAGACAGGCTCATGACTGGCACGTGGGTAAAGAAAGTGGAGACTGAGTCATTAGATGCAGTAATTATGGTATATAATGTCTTCCCATGATTACACTGAAAAGCATATATCTAGAATGAAAAATGCTGAGTAATTTTTTTAAGAAACCAACTTTATTAAATAAAACAAATTTTATGTTTAAGAATATTAAGAACTCATGTGAGCAATATATTATGGACTGAAGAACACAAAGCTGGAGCAAACCTCAGAACCTCTGACCCAGCCAACCGCATTATTATTAATATTATTATTATTTAAACAGAGAGAGAGCAAGCACAAGCAGGGGAACCAGCAGAGGTAGAAGAAGGCTCCCTGCCGCATTGAGCAGGGAGCCCAATAGGGCTTGATCCCAAGACCAGAGACACTTAGCCAACTGACCCACCCAGGTGCCCCTCAGCCCACTCCTTTTATAGATATTGAAACAGCCTCAGATAGATGTAGTGAAAGATTCCCCATTCAAAACTACCTTGTGATAGACTCAAGGCTAGAACCCCAATTCTTTGACTCTTGTAAGATGCTCACAAAAGGCATCTACTCATGTCTAGCTTAATTTAAAAGTCAGTGCTTAAAAGTTCTACCCAACAGAAGCTAGACAATTTTGTGTTTTATACTGCTGTGTGAAAGAGGAAAAAAAAAAAACAAAACCTCGGCTTCAATGACAATTTATTCCTCATGCTGATTTTATTAAAAATGAAATTAAAAACAACCAGCCCCCAGAATAAATAAACATATCTCCTTTACCACTTTGACAAGCTTAACAAATCCCTAATACTTTATAAGTTATTAGGTTGAAATGTGTCAACTGAGGTACAATCAACCAATTGATCTACTCTTTTTATTTTTGTAATAGTTGTGAATACATCTATAAATATACTTTAAGTAGCTTTCTCATTAAGAACAATGGCACAACAAAGACATGTTTAAAAGGTCTTGGATTGAGAGTAAAATTTACACAAATAGTTGTAATGAAATTTGTAATTCGTAGATGGAAACTTGTCTCTATTAGGATTGTGGTACCATCCAGTTACAGGGTCCTTGAAAATTTCTAAAATTACACCAGTTTACTTAGCCTTTGCTGAATAAGCACAGAGATTTTATCACTGCTTAGCTGTTATATAATGTTGGACTATAAAATGTCAATTGTATAATATACTTGCTTACAGATAGTTACATCCTCAAATGGTGTAATTTAATCTCTTATTTTCCTAAGGACAGACTCTGGGGTGTTCTATAAATACAGCTTGGGAAAACTGCCCCCAAAACGTATTCAAACACATACATGCATTATCATCTGCAGAATATTAAGTAGACCTTGTGGAAATCTTGTTGCATTCAACTTCACTACATAAGGTATACAAGGACACAAAAGGTTAAAGCTACAAAACTAAGGGATTGATCAGTGTCTCTGGAAAAATGTTATTTTAGCTTTGTTTTATTTTTTTGAAGGATAACTTGCAGACCTTGCTAAGTGAAATGCTTAAGAGGTCCATGGAAACTAAAAGGAAAGGACAGAAAAATGTAGACACAGTTTAAAGTCCTTAAGAAATTCAAGAAGAATTTTGTAAAAATATAGTCACTGCATCCCAATGAATAAACATGTACTGAAAGCTTACCAATTTATGCAAATGTTTTGCAGACTCTCTCTGAGCAAGTTGCACAGACTAGAATTACAGCTTCTTTAGCTTAAAGCCCGATGAAAATTAAAAACACTGCATTTGTCTTTGAAAACAAATTCACACAGTAGAAAGATTTAGGATAAGCGCCAAGGAAATCACACCATAAACTGTTCAATAAGATTACAACTGTATCAAAATGAATTTTCAAAGTAACTGCCAAATGTATATTTCCATAATACCTACTTCCAACATAGGCTTTAAGATATCTCAATGTTAAGAAATGTATTTGGTGCATCAAGATACAAGTATCTAATCATGTTTCACCAAAAGTATTCAGATCTTGAATGTACTGTCTGCACACAAGTTAATCATCAAGAAGAATGAAATCTTGCTGTTTGCACAACGTGGATGGAACCAGAGTATATTACGCTAAGCAAAAGAAGTCAGTCAGAGAACGATAAATATCATATGATTTCACTCACATGTGGAATTTAAGAAACAAAATAGAGGAACATCGTGGAAGGGAAGGAAAAATAAAAGGAGATAAAAACACAGAAGGAGACAAAGCCTAAGACATTCTTTAACTATAGAAAACAACCTGAGGGCTGCTGGAAGGGAGGGTGGAGGGAATCACTAAATGGGGGATGCCCATTAAGGAGGGCATTGTTGGGATGAGCACTGGGTATTATATGTAAGTGATAAATCACTAAATTCGACTCCTGAAACTAAAACTACACTATATGTTAACTAACTGGAATTTAAATTAAAAATTAAACAAAATATTCCTAAATTTTATAGTTAAAATCTGCTTCTATGAAAAAAAGTTTTTATTTCAAAGGTAATGGGTAAAATTCTGGGCATCTTGTAGGTTTTCAGGAAAACACTATTTAAGGAAAAAATAAAAGTCTTTAGTGACTTATGAGTCGTGAGAATTTTTTTTCTAATGGTCTATCTAGGGAAAACATGTAATAATTTTAAATTCCACATTGGATTCTAATAGCTCTCCTAAATATCCAACAGTTCATAACAGAGTTTCTGGCTGTCCTCATGTTTGAAAAATTAAAAAAAATTTTTTTTTGTTTCCCTAAGAGTCTGTACTTTTAAAAAATGACACCACCTCTTATCCTTTCCTTCCAATTTATAATTTGATTATTCATTTCTAGGTAAAGTGTTGCAACTGTACTTTTATGTAACAGTGTTTTTATGTAACATCTCCATCGTTTGATGGTTTGTACTTTGTATCATTGAATATGTATTTTTCTCCTATTTGATTGAATATGAGCCAGATATGCCAGGGGGAATCCTAGTCCTACCCTACCCCTTCCCTCCCAGTTCCTTCATGCCATCCCTTTGAGGGAAGATGCTGCTGTGATAGATCAGGTTTAAGGGCATTTTATTTTTTGCTGTGTCCAAAGAGCTCGGGGTGAGTAGGCAGTTGCCATGTCAAGCTCAAGGTTAGCAAGTTAACATTGGTATGCAGGTATGAAACTTCTTGATGCTCTTGTAAGATGAAGAACGAAAACCTTAGCAGCAGCTCTCTCCTGGGACTTGGCACTCTGTACTTAGGCACTTGAAGATTTCTGTGGCAGGGTAGTTGTATCACTTACGAAAATCTAGATTATACTGCAGTAATAAAAATCTCCTAAATCTCTGTGGCTTACACAACAAAGAGGTCTTTCTCACTTGTGCTACACACCTGTCATTTGAGGTCAGAAGTAGACGGCAATATCAGAACCACTCAGAGTCATAGAACAATGGCGTTTAGCCACTTACTATGCATGCTGATATACAAAATTGCCTCTACTTTATTAAGAATATAATGTCTGTACTTTAAGTGTCAGTCTATAGGAGAGTGGAGATAAAATATTTAAAATGTCATACAGTAATTATAGTCAGAGGCAGCATTTAATAACATCAACCACAAAGTACAAAGACATCTTTGATGTTCTCCAACGGGTATCTTTTTGTTGGGGGGGACTCAAACTGGAAATTGTTCTTTCTTTCAAAAGAAGTTGAGATACAGGGCGCCTGGGTGGCTCAGTGGGTTAAACCTCTGCCTTCAGCTCAGGTCATGATTTCAGGGTCCTGGGATCGAGCCCCGCATTGGGCTTTCTGCTCCGCAGGGAGCCTGCTTCCTCCTCTCTCTCTCTCTCTGCCTGCCTCTCTGCCTTCTTGTGATCTCTGTTTGTCAAATAAATAAATAAAATCTTAAAAAAAAAAAAGTTGAGATACAATCCAACCTGCTACCTCAGGGTCAGTGAAAAACAGGGACAATAACCAGAGGGTGTGCAGCAAGGGTCAGAAAGCAGTAAAGCTCTACATATTCAGATGACAGGATCATTCCTAATACATAATTGACAGAAAGTGTTTTGAGGACGTGAGCATATTAAGTCATTATAATAATGATGGCATTTGATTATTGTAGGACTATTTAATTTTTATCTTTCAGTATTTTTCAAGTATTATAAGACAGAAATGTATTTTGTAGGAAAAAATTGAAATAACCAATTGATAAGTCCTTTTATTTTAAAAATGTTATGCATTTTCAAAAAAAATAAAAATAAATAAGAATAAAAAATGTTATGCATTTTAAGGATCTTGATATAAGGAAGTAATTTAAATATGTAACTGCATGGAGCACAAAGAAAAGAGTTAATAGAATTTGGGGGGAGAGAGGAAGAGAGAGAAAGAGTTTGCATAAAAGAATTTTCTAAGAGTTTCCACAAAATTCCAGTTGGAACAGAAGGTTATATCAGATCTCCACCAGATATTATTTTTGGTAGACTATAAATGTTTATGTTTCTATTAACAATATAGCAAAATGTCAATAACTCCAGTTCCATATAGCTGAACCCATCATATATAATAATTTGCTGTCTTTGTAATACCATAAATTAACAAACCCCATTTGGGTATTGTTACATATTGTGCTATGGATCTCATTTCTACATCTTGTTTGGGTTTTGTTTTTTAAGAACTACAGATGTCATTTGTTGGGGTGCTGATCTTTATTGAGTGTTTTCTCATTGTGGTGGTGAGACATTCACTCACAGAAACCTTTCTGTAGATATACTTCAGGCTCCAGGAGTGGTATGGTCTAAAGTTCACTGCATGACAAGGTTGGCCTTGGGAGAAGTTGGCTGCAGCTCTCCCCTCTCTAAATTCCCTTCTATAAGGAAGAAGATTCACTGATAATGTTCTTTCTGTACCAGATTTTTAAATTGAACTATAAAAAAGAATTCCAATTATAGCCAAAGTCTAGAGCTTAGAATATGATGACAAACAGAAAAAGTAATCTAGGTCCTGTCCCTAGGAAAAGACAAATTTGCAAAAGGCAGTTGCTGCTATAAGTCTGTGAAAAGGCTCGACCCTCTCCATTGAGGCTCACAGAATCAGCAAAGATTCCTTTGCTCAAGCTTAGCCTGAGAGCAGCAGAGCAACCTCTCTTCAAGGGGCAGTGCAGGCATGGCAGTAAAGAGATTGTAATTAAGAGCAGAAGATAAAGACACTTCCCTTACTTTTATGGCTACTGCATGAACTTCAAAGATCTCCATGTGTTTCTGGAGATAGGAGACTACTCCCTTCCACAATACAGGGGTTTGAATTTCCTACGATTAGAGATCTCAGCCACAGATTTTATTCAATAAAAGCAAATATGATTGCTTTGCCCAAGAAGAGGCTATTTGTTTTATTTTATTTTTAATTAAAATAATTTTGACATATAATATTGTACAAACTTAAGGTGTATAACATGTTAATTTGTTACACTTATATATTGTAATATATAATTGTCATTGTAGCAATTGGGATTGTCATTGTAGCAATAATTAGTACTGTTATCACATTACATAATTATGTAAAGACAAAAAACAGAAACAGGAAAGGGGTACCTGGGTGGCACAGCCAGTTAAGGGTCCAGATTCTGGTTTCAGCTCAAGTCGTGATCTCTGAGTCATGAAATCAAGCCCTGCATCAGGCTTTGTACTCAGCTTGGAATCAACTTAAGACTCTCTCTCTCTGCCCCCTTCCTTCATGCTGTCTCTTTTTCTCTCTCAAATAAATTGTTTATATATATATATATGTATATATATATAAAATAAACAAGGAAGATGAAATCTCTGCCCTTAAACTACCTTTGACATTCTACCCCCAAAGTTGCTCTTTCCTGATTTAGAATACTAGACTGCTAGATCTTTCTATCTCTTAAGATTCTTTCCAGTATAATTCTCATTCTTCATGAGTATTTTTCATTTAACTTTTCTTACTCATTCTTACCACCCGTGGACTAATCCATAAAACCCTAAATAAAGATAGACATTTTGGGGAATCTGGGTGGTTCAATTGGTTAAGCATCTGCCTTTGGCTCAGGTCATGATCTCACTGGCCTGGGACTGAGTCCTGCACCAGGCTCTCTACTCAGCAGGGAGCCTGCTTCTCTCTCTGCCGCTGCTCTCCCTGTTTGTGCTTTCTTGCTCTCTCTGACAAATATAATCTTAAAAAATACATATATATATATATATATAGACATTTCAATAGAAAGAAAGAAAGGAAAGAAGGAAAGAAGGCAGAAAAACAAGAAAAAGAAAAGAAAGGAAGGAAAAAAGAAATGTGGCAATCTTGACACATTTGATTCCATGGAATAGGATTTTACCTGCTTTTTTTTGGTCTGGATGTTTATTCATTTATTTATTCATTTAAAAATACTTACTGAGTCTTTCTATGTATTAGGCATGCTATTTGGTGCTGGATATATAGTTGTAAAGAAATCAGTCCTGTCCCCTTCTTTCATAGAACACAAGGTTTATGGAAGGAAAAGAAGTAATGATTAAATAGTAAATATATTGTTTCTTCAAAGGATGCGATCATGGGAGAGAATAAGAGAGATCTATTTTAGAACAAGACATGGCAGGGCGCCTGGGTTTAAGCCACTGCCTTCAGCTCAGGTCATGATCTCAGGGTCCTGGGATCGAGTCCCGCATCGGGCTCTCTGCTGAGCAGGGAGCCTGCTTCCCTCTCACTCTCTCTGCCTGCCTCTCTGCCTACTTGTGATCTCTGTCAAATAAATAAATAAAATCTTAAAAAAAAAAAAAAAGAACAAGAGATGGCATCTTTGAATATCTAAGGGAGGCCCCAACGATGTGAAGTGGGAGGGGGAAGGTTGTGCAGTAGAAGAAAGAGCCATGAGGGAGCAAAGAGCTTTTCGTGTTGCAGAACTCAGCAGAGGCCAATGTGACTGGAAAATAGTGATCATGGGCAGGAGATGTAGTTGGAGAATAGGCAGAGCCTAAATTTTGCAGGGCTTTGCAGATCATGCTCAGTATTTTGGTCTTTATTCTAAGCCCAGTGAGAAGGTTTTGAAGGATTTGAAGGGGAGAGAGGTGATGTGATTAGAGAAAGATTCCTAAATGGCCATTCTGGTTTCAGTGAGAGGAATGGAAATGAGGAAGATGAAAGAGGCAAGTAAGCTGGGCTTCTCACAGTACAAATTGTGACGCAGGTGGTGGTCTAATCAAGAGGTGATCATGGTAAGGACTAGTGTGGTGGTCAAGAAGATGGAACATACACTTTGGAGATAAAATTATTCAGGGCTGGTAAAGGTCTTAGTACCAGAGTTGGGCAAGTGGATTGGGAAGAAGATAATGCCCATTTTTTCACTTGGCTAATGACAAATAGTGATTCACTGGAAAAGTTGGATTTGGGCAGTCATTGGAGTACTTGGAGGTGGGGAGAAAAAGACTTCGTTAGGACATGTTAAGTTTAAGAGCCTTATGAAACTTAGTAGTCAAATATCAGGATGACATTTAAATAGTTTAGAGCTCAAACAAGATTTCTGACTAAAGGGGCGCCTGGGTGGCTCAGTTGGTGGAGCATGTGACTCTTGACCTCCAGGTTGTGGGTTCGAGCCTCACATTGGATGTAAAAGATGACTTAAAAATAAAATCTTAGAAAAAAAAAGAAAAAATATTTCTAACCAGAGATCGTATTTACAGCAATGAGTGTTGCTGAGGTCAACTAGAGAATACAGAGGGAGGAAGAAAGGAGTATATTTGGAATGTCAACAGATGAAGGCAATCTGAGTTCCCAGGGAAAGGGAATGCAATTTGGGGTCTATTATAATTCATTTTAATAGAATTCTGATAAATTAAATTCTGATAAAACAGAGAATCATTTATTGACCTGGGCTCAAATGTTTTACTTAATCACAAATAAATATTTCCTTTTCCATGGATGTCATTGTCCTTAACAAAATTCCAAAAGATTTTCTAGGAATCAGTTTATTGAAAAAACATCTTGATAAGCTGAACCCACTGGGAGTAAATGATAATTTCCCTTCAAAATTGATCCAAATTGATAATTACTTTCTTGTGCACTGTTAAATTAGGTGTTAAATTAAATTTTCTTTTGCAGACTAGGGGTGGTAGCTCTGTTTTCCAGCTCTGGAAAGTTATTAGCTATGGGAAAGATTTTCTTTTTAGATTAGAAGCAAATCAGATATTGTAGGAATTCCTCAGGCCAAAAGAATTTTTTGAAGAAGCTGCAGTATTATGGTTGAGTATAAACATTATTATTATGTTAATTACCATCTTCAAGTATTTAATGTCAATAAAAACCTTTCCAAGTTTCTCAAGGACACTTCCAGGCAGAGTTGTATATTTTCAAGGAAATATCAGAAAACATCCCATTACATTTGTCGTATTAAAATCCAATTAGGCACAAAGCAAGACAAAGGAATAGACTAAATTCGAGAAAAACACATGTTTAACATAGTATACTTATTACACATAGGCTTAAATATCACAGACTGGCTAAAGCTTTAACTTTTTTTTTCTTAGAATCCTGAAGAAAAACATGTGGTAAAAGTTAAAAAAAAAAACTTGGAGTCTTAAAAATGGATATTAATTCACGAAATATAAAATCAGCATCATCTTAACTGATAAATTTCCCAAAACACCACCTTCTCTTATATAATACATATTCTACCTAATTGCCACTTAACACAGGACTGCTATGTGATAGGCATTTAGGTATTGTAAATAGTGTCAAGCTACCTCTTGTAAAAGCCCCAAACTGAGAAGAATATATGTGTTAGCAAGCAAAGCTCTTTTTAAAGTTAATAAATGTAGGTAGATTGTTCCAGTTGAATTTATTTCTAAAACTGGCTTATTTTTTTAAGACAATGGAAACGTTAACAAAGTGACAAAATTAAGACAACTCAGTTTGTAGCCCATTAGGCTGTAGGAATTAAGAGATGGATTTTGATTTAACAAATGCCATTTAGCATTGCACAGAGCAGAGCGTCAGTAAAAAATAGTTGAATGATTGGGACCCTCTTGATCCTTTCTGCCAATTAACGTGATAAACGATCAAATACTCACCTAAAATGGACAATATAGTACCCGGTGAAAAATATTTTGGTAGCAGTTCGTTTGTCCATGGCTGGATATTTGAAATCCCTGGATATATAACTTTTGGAGATAACTAATTATCAAGATTACATATGGCTCTCTTAGCTAGTTTACAGCTGGATGAGCTCCTTTGGCTGATAGGAAGAATGTATAACAACTGACTTTGCATTTCAGGCTGTTGGATAAGTATCATTATAATTGCTAAAAAAGGTTGGGGTGAGACTGTAAGTTCCAACCCTCTAAACACATCTTTGGTTCTCCTGGCAACCAGACCCCATCTTTAGGTGAATTCCAAATCACCTCATGAACCAGACACCTTTATCACTCTCATCACTCGGGAAACACTAAGGGTTCTAGAAGCTCTGGGCCTAACAGGATGAATACTGAATACACATTTCTTATTATAAAGCACAGCATCACATATGTCTAAACATACTTTGAACATAATTTGCATAGAGTATCAAAAAATAGATCAGTCTCTCCTCTGTTATGTAACATCCCAAACAAGTTAATCATGTGTTGTTGAATAAACAAAGCAGAGAGCAGTTTATTTGAAAACCAAAGAAACAAGCAGTGCATTCTGCAATAACTTTAATTTCCCATGCATTCCTCGGCTTCGTGGTTATTTATAGATCTTTTCCTAGAATAATTTATAGTTAAAGTGAACAGTTTAAAGCTATGGGAAGTTGCTTTTAGTATCCTTTACTGTGAGGTTTTTTTTTCCCCCCTCAATTTAAGTGAGAGAGAGAGAAAAAAAAAAGGATATGACTACAATAATGCAGTTAGATTTGAGTGGGAAACTATGATCCTTACCGATTAAGGACCATAGAAATAACTTTTACATGCAGTTTATAACTTAAAGTATGCATTTGCGTGTATTACTGCAATCATACTCAGAATCATTGCCAATATTTAGTGATGACCAAGTAAAGAAAGAATCTGCTTTCTTAAAAAAAAAAAAAGAATAAAGTCCCTCAATCCACCAAGATTTGGGCAAGTAGCTCTGATAGAAAAATCTTCTGATGGGAAAGGAATGACCAAAAAGTAATCTCCTCCTTCCCCTTCAGAACACTGTTGTTGTTTTTGGTTCTTTCAGTTGGACTGCAATCTGGCTGTCAAGACAGGAAGGAACACGATTACAAGTAATATCCAGAGTATTTTTCCCTCCATGTTCTTATGGCCTTGCTTGTTTTGACCTGACTAAATCAGAATAACCCAGTCAGAAAGAATTTTGCAATTAAACGCCAAAGATAAAAAAATTAGATTTGGCATAAAAGCCACCATAATTCCAAATCTGTAAGTGGTGCTAAAAGACCAAAAGCAAATAATATAACAACAAAAATGACCTTTACAGAGTTCCTTACCCTGACAAAAATTGTCCACCAGCTTCCAATATGTCAATACAATTTGCAAGAGCCACTGCTGATATGCTCTCCTTCTCAGCCACTGGTTTCCTTATGAGCTTTTGTTTTGACCTGTACCTATCTCTTCAGTCTCATCTTGAGGAATGCTTCTTGTTCTTCTTTGGTGTCATAAGCCATCCTGCTCCAAGGCCCTGAAAGGACCATCTGATATCATCGTTCTTCTTTTCCCATCATACTCTGGCCTAGTTTATTTGGCTGTGAGGCCAAATGTCCAATCCCTTAGGGAGGCCTTTCTCGCTCACCCCAGCCTAAGCTTTGTTCCTTCTGTGTGACTTTCATGACCCATACAGCTTTTCAACTTAACATAGGTTCTAATTATACATTAACTAGTAGAATAGTTAATGAATTTTTCCTTCACTAAACTATATGATACATGAAGAGTACGGCCATGTCTACTTCCCTATCATTCTATCTATAAAACCTAGTAAGTATATGTTAAATAAGTGGATGAATGGATGATTAGATACATGGATGGGTGGAGGGATGGATGAGTTCTCTCCCAGTATATACATTCTCAAACCCTAGCTATGTGAGGATATCATAATACTATAGAAAAAACTATCCAATAGGAATGTGGGCCAAATATGTCATTTTAAAGTTTTTCATAGCCACATTAAAATACAAGTGAAATTTTAATATTATGCTTAATTAAAGGTAACCAAAAGACTAATTTTATCATGTAATCAATATAAAATATTTTAATGAGATCTTACTTTTTTTCCATACTAAGTCTTCAAAATCTTATGTATTTTCTACAACTCCAGCACATCTCAATTTGGAGGAGCAGCATTTCAAGTTCTTAATAGCCATATTACCTTGCAAAATTTGGATAACCAGTGAAATAGACCTGTCAGAAGCTCATGTGTGTGAAGAAGTATTTTAGAGGAAAAGGGTGGAATTTATCTTAGACAAGAAAGTTGAAAAGACACTTTTGTTCAAGATCATTGCTTTGAGTGAGACAGAAGAAAAGATTTGAAAATATTTCTCCAAAGAAGACATACAAAAATGACCAAAAGACACATGAAAAAATGTGCCATATCATTTGGCACCAGGGAGAGTCAAATCAAAGCCACAATGAGATACCACCCTACACCAGTTAGAATGGCTAAAATTAACAAGACAGGGAACAACAAATGTTGGCGAGGATGTGGAGAAAAGGAACCTTCTTACACTGTTAGTGGGAATGCAAACTGGTACAACCACTCTGGAAAAGTATGGAGGTTCCTCAAAAAGTTAAAAATAGAGCTACCCTATGATCCAAGCAATTGCACTATTAGGTATTTACCCCAAAGATACAGATGTAGTGAAAAGAAGGGGCACATGCACCCCAGTGTTCATAGTAGCAATGTCCACAATAACCAAACTGTGGAAGGAGTGAAGATCTCCTTCAACAAAAGAATGGATAAAGAAAATGTGGTCCATGTGTACAATGGAATATTACTCAGCCATCAAGCAGGATGAATACCATCAACATGGATGGAACTAGAGGAGATTATGTTAAGTGAAATACACCAGAGAAAGATAATTATCATATGGTTTCACTCATATGTGGAATACGAGAAATAGCACAGAGGATCATAGGAGAAGGGAGGGAAAACTGAATGGGGAGAAATCAGGGAGGGAGACAAAGCATGAGAGATTCTTGACTGTGGGAAGCAAACTGAGGGTTTGTGGAAGAGGAGGTAGGTGGAGGGATAGGGTAACTGGGTGATGGCCATTAAGGAGGGCACGTGATGTGATGAGCACTGGGTGTTAATATGAAACTGATGAATCATTGAACACTACATCAGAAACTAATGATGTACTATGTGTTGGCTAATTGAATTCAAATTTTTAAAAAAGGTTGTTAAAAAAATAGATTGTCTTTGTTCAGGCTGCTATAACAGAAATACCATAGACTGGGTGGCTTATAAACAACGAAATTTATTTCTCACAGTTCTAGATGCTGGAAAGTCCAAGATCAAGACTCCGGCATACTCAGTTGTCTGGTGAAAACCCATTCCTGGTTTATAGATGTGCTTTCTCATTATAACCTCACATGGCAGAAGGGACAAGGTAGCTCTGTGGGGTCTCATTAATTCCCTAATCCCATTCATGAAGGCTCCACCCAATGACCCAATTACCTCCCAAAGGCCTTTCCTCCTAACACCATCATATTGAGCTTTCTTTCAACATAAAAGTTTGTAGGGGGAGACAGATATTTAGTCTATAACAATATGAATACTTCTGCTTCTTCTATTGTCTTGCCCTGACCTTTCCACCTTTTCCCTTAAGGTACTTAGAATAAGAAGATTTCACGCAAAATAAAATGGTTTGCCAACAAAATCTCTGCAAGATAATGAGAACACATAGCAATGGAGAGAGGACCATATGAGTAAAGGTTAAATAGAAGGGAACCATGGTCGCTTATGAAGGGAACCAAAGGGGAAACAGGCAGCAGTGACAGCACAGATAGGGAACAGAACAGGAAGAGGAAGACAGGGTGACATCATAAGACTGGCCCAGAGCATGTCCTGAGTTGATGGAAGACACTCAGTGAATTTCCTTCCTAAACCAGTTGAGAGAAATGGGAGGTGTGGTTTGAGCACCCCAATTTTTCTTGCTAGAGTCTGAATTAGATATAATATTTGTCAGTATTATTTTCCTGCTAAGGTAATGTGCTGGGTGAAAGTGTGGTATTTAAAAAATCTATTTTAAGGGCAGTTAAATGGATTTTGATATTTGATTTAATAGTTACTATTTCACCAGATACACTGTGTCTGGATTCTCATCTTAGAAGAGGGCTAATTATATCTAACTGAATGGTTGAATGCATGTTAGATGAGATAATGCCAGGTTTCTTCAAATATGTTATATATATATGTAGGGTTACCAAATCTCCTGGTTCATCTGGGACAGTCCCAATTTTAGCACTGAAAATCCCCCAGTCCCAGATAAATTGAGATATTTAGTTAACCTCATATATAGTTGAGAGAGTTTCTATGGGAATCTTTTTAATTTTAATAATTACATATATTTATAATAATATTTATTTTAAAATGTGGTTTTATGCATGAAATATGCCCATTATTATGTAATTTGGAGTTAAATGGATAGGTCTATGGGAATCCAATTTAGACAGCACAAATTACAGGCATAGTGTTTGAGCATACCTATGAATATTTCAAACCTTCAAAAACATTGAGAATAACTCTTCAGAAGTCTTAATAAGAGATGTGATTTGTACCATTAGAGAAGATTTTTATATACTCAACTTCCATGCACATTTCTAAGAGCAGTTTGTTTTGTTTTGCCTTAAAAAAATTAGGCAAAATGTTAGTCCCAGTGGCAAAAATTTCGATGGTGATGGATGAGGTCTGTGAAGTGTTGAAAGAAGGTATATGCAATGCATTTTTTAAAAGGCCTCATATACAGTTTTGCCCCCAAAATGGTTTTTTTTTAAATTTTTCTTCCTTTTTATTTGTTGTAAGATAATTTAGTATTAAAGACATTGGAATTAGACAAATCAAGGTTTAAATCCTGGTACTGTCAGTAACCAACTGGTAGACTTTAAGCATGTTATGTACTATTCTCAGGTCTTTCTATAATAGATAATGGAGTACACTTCAAAATATCATAAGCATTTTCAGTGTTGTCAGGATTGCTAAGATGTCAGTTCTTCCCAAATTGGTCACTGAACCTAGTGACTCAATGCAGGCCCAATCAAGATCCCAGCAAAATATCCCAGCTTGTAAGTAATTATAAGCAGATATACTGCTTTGAACCAGAGAGAATGAGGTTCTGGGGTAAAAATAAAGATCTCAAGAACAGTGACTTACATATGTTTATTTCTCATTCATAGAAAATAAATCCAGGGATATGCTTTCCAGGGAAATATGAAAGCTTCACAGTGTTAGGGACCTGGGCTCCTTTTATCTTGTGCTCTACAAAATGTGGCTTGCATCTTAAAACTCAACTTTATAGCCCAAGAGAGCAGCTAGAGCTCCAGACATCACATTTGCATTCCAGAAAGCTATAACGATGAAAACATTGTGGTATTGGCAAAGGAATGGGCAAGTAGACTGATGAAACAGAAGAGAGTGTCCAGAAATAGACCCACATAAGTATAGTCCACTGGTTTTTGACAAAGGAACAAAGCCTATACAATAAAGCAAAGATAGTTTCTTCCAAAATGGTGCTGGACTAATTGGAACATTCATATGCAAAAATAAATAAATAAATAAATAAATAAATATTTTTTAAAAATATGAAGCGAGACACAGACCTTTCACCCTTCACAAAAATTAATTTGAAATGGGTCACAGACATAAATATAAAATATAAAACTATGAAACTCCTAGATAATAGTATAGGAGTGTCTGGGGACTTTTTAGATACAACAACATGATCCATTAAAAAAGAATCAATAAGCAATATCCATTAAAATTAAAAACCAGCTCTGGGAAAGACACTGTCAATAGAATGGGGAGGTAAGCCACAGACTAGGAGAAAATATTTGCAAAAGACACATCTGATAAAAAACTACTATCCAAAATATACAAAGAATTTTTGAAATTCAACAATAAGAAAACAGACAGCTCAATTCTAAAGTGAGCTAAAAGCATTAACAGACACCTCAACCAAGAAGATATACAGATAGCAAATAAGCATTTGAAAGGATGCTCCAAGTATATATATACATATTTTTTCATTAGGGAATGCAAATTAAAACAATAAGATGCCACTACACAACTACTAGAATGGCCAAAATCCAGAATATTGACAACACTAAACACGGGTGAGGATGTGGATCAGCAGAAATTTTTATGCATTGCTAGTGGGAATGCAAAATGGTATGGCCACTTGGAAACCAGTTTAGCAGTTTCTTGAAAAATTTAATATAATCTTACCATGTGATCCCGAAACCATGCTCCTTAATATTTACCCAAAAGAACTGAAAACACATGTCTACACAAAAATCTGTAAAGGATGTTTACAGCAGCTGTATTCATATTTGCCAAACCTTGGAAGCACACAAGACGCCCTTCGGTAAGCAAATGGATAAACTGTGGAACATCCAGGCAATGAAATATTATTCAGTGGTAAAGAGAAATGATCTATGCTCCAAGCCAGGAAAGACAAGGAGGAACTTCAAATGCGTATTATGAAATGAAAGAAGACAATCTGAAAGAGGCTACATACTGAATGGTTCTAACAATAGGACATTCTGAGAAAGGCAAAACTACGGAGATAGTAAAAAGATCAGTGGTTTCCCAGGGTGGGGAGGGGAAGATGTAACTAAGTGGAGCACAGAAGTGTTTTGGGGCAGTGGAAATACTCTGTATGACACTATAATGAGCATTATACATTTGTCTACACTCATAGAATATACACCAACCACAAACCCTAATGTAAACTATGAACTTAGGATAACTTGGATGAGTCAGTGTAAGTTCAACTGTAACAAATGTACAATTCTGATGAGTCACATTGGTGACGAAGGAGGCTACACATGTGCAGGGACAGGGAACATGGGAGAAATCTCTGGACTTTCAAGTTTGCTGTAAACCTAAATCAGCTTTAAAAAATAGTCATTTTAAAAAAATAATCTTTTTTTAAAATATTTTATTTATTTATTCAACAGAGAGAGATCACAAGTAGGCAGAGAGGCAGACAGAGAGAGAGAGGGAAGCAGGCTCCTGCTGAGCAGAGAGCCCGATGCGGGACTCGATCCCAGGACCCTGAGATCATGACCTGAGCCGAAGGCAGCGGCTTAACCACTGAGCCACCCAGGCGCCCCTAAAAAAATAATCTTGAGGATTCAATGAGACAATTGCTATAAAGCAAAGTATCTGTATAGAGTAGGTACCTGGTAAATATTGGTCCCTTTTCCCCCAATCTTCATTAAATAGAAGAATCTGTGTGTTCTTAAGTTTTCTTCATATTCTAATCCAGGGAAAATCTCACACCTCTTCTAATTTTCTTCCAACCATCTGCAAGCATTAGTTGAGGTATAGTAGCAAATAGAACTGCTAGAATAAATCTAAACCAAACAATTCAAACATGTGATGTAAAGCTCAATATAATTTATGACAAGAATTAGCTTGGGCAAAAACCCAATATTTTCTAGTAGCTGGGATAAAAACATATATATTTTAGATGTCTTGGGGCTGTAACAGGCTTTCCCAGCGATTCCAGAAAAACTACACTTTCTAGCCTTTCATATCTCTTAAAAATCCTTTTATGCATAAGAGTACAATTTCATAATTTCTTTCCTAAGAAAAGAATGAAAGGATAGAGTGAAAAAAAAAAAAAAAAGAACAAGGAGGAGGAGAAGATGAAAAGGAAATATTTATTGAGTATCTTGTATGTAATAGGCATTGTGTTCATACTGGGTATGAAGATTTTGAGTGCCAAATATTTTGTAAAATTCATATATACATAAAATAAAGGATATTAGTGTTTATCTGCTCTTAGAAGTTAAAAAAAAAAAAAAAGACAGGGATGGCCCAAAACTCTGGCAACAAGCAAACTCTTCTAGTTCTAAATATTTAGAAAAGTATTTTTGTCCTTATTCCCAAAAATCTGTTATATTTAGCTTTCCAGTAGTACCAGTCTTTTTAAAAATATTTCCCTTCATTGGAATTGTACACTTCTGAAAGTAATGTTAAAACTATTGCCCATGATGCAGTTAAACAGAAAAGAGGAAATCTCATGCATTTGAAATCCCAAAATAAACCCTTCGGTTCACATCTGGCTACTTCTATCATTAAAAGTCAAGATAAAAATATCATGGTTCTATTTCAGTAGGATATGCCTTTCCTAAGAAAAATTTTATAATCCCTTGGCCACACTCCAGAACTGGGAAAAAAATGAGCCCCAATAACCCAAGATTTCTGTTACATGCAATGAATTAACTCATCTTCTAGGCATTTAGAATGGAACTAGCTATGTACCACCTATGCGAGAATTGAAAATAGTTACTCCAATAGTTGTTCAGTAGTATTTAATCCTTTCAAAGAACACCAGTTAAGAAAGACTGTTAGCTCTTTTCCTAACAAAATGTCCTCAAAACCATGTTGGTGGTAAATCAAATAAGAGATGAATGTCGTAAAAGTGGATGCCAATTAATATAGAGAGTTCATATAAAATGAGGAGCTAGAAATCTAAACTATTAACTGTAAAATTTAAGCTCTCTTTTCTGCCAAAGGACACTGAACCATGAAAGAAAAATACAAATGAAAAGATTGCTCAGAAAGCAATTTTAGTGTTGTAGAAAAAAATACAAGAATGTATGGTTATATTGCTGGTTATTTTTCCCTTCTTAAAACAATCCCCAGTAATAGAGAAACTAAATAATATATGAAAAGCAATACCAAACAAGGAACAACATAACAATCAAATACCAGATTCAGTATATGGGTGACCAAAGAGAGAGGAAAAGATAGGGGGGAAAAAAACTTCACAAATCCCTATATATCTAAGGGCTGACTCTCATCCACTGCCCATTTTTTGGGAAACAATTGTCACCCTCCTAAGCATCAACTTCATAAAAGGGTAGCTTAATTCTATATTAAGTGTAATATTTTATTCATACTTTCCCTACCTAGAATCATCCCTCAGAAACCTCATCCCTGTAATCTGCTATATTTGACTCAGCATAAGAAGATCAAAGTCCAAGTCCCAACCATATCCATCCGTTATGGGATAAAAAGACATCAGCAAGTTATTGAAAAGAAACAAAATTGAGGAGAGAACATTCTAGTCAATAGTAGTCCTATGAACAAAGACATGACACTTATAAAAATGCATGAAAGGGGCACCTGGGTGGCTCAGTTGGTTAAGCATCTGCCTTCTGCTCAGGTCATGATCTCAGAGTCCTGGAATCAAGCCCCACATCTGGATCCTTACTCAGTAGGGGGCCTGCTTCTTCCCCTCCTTCTGCCTGCTTCTCCCCCTGTTTGTGCTCTCTCTCTCTGTCAAATAAATAAAATCTTCTAAAAAATGCATGAAAGAATTAGTTCCGTGAAATTAAATTTAGAGATAGTTTTGGAGGGTGAGGACAAACAGCCAGATACTTGTTGAATGGATAAAGAGGTGATGTACTATCTCGCCTTGAACCCAATTATGCATATATGGCAGGAAAACTGATGATTTTTCCCCAAAAATCTGTTCTCACCTCCTGAAGCCAAGAATACTCCATCCAGCAAGGCCATAATTCAGAGTGATAGAATACGTGAAGTTTCCCAGACAAACAAAGTTAAAGGAATTCATAATCACTAAACCAGCCTTCAAGAAATATTCAAGGCGATTCTCCAAGTGGAAAGGAAAAACCATAAGGAGGATTGAGAAAAGTAGGAAGCACAAAAGCAGTAAAAATAAATGTACCTATAAAAATCAGTCAAGGGGGGGGGAATTGATCAAGGGATTTACAAAATAAAAGAATGTAAAGTGTGACAACATATACTTAAAACGTGATCAGGGGGAGGAGTAAAAATTTAGCACTTTTAGAATGAGTTCAAACTTAAGAGACCATCAACTTTATGTAGACTGCTATATGCATGAGACGTTATATATAAACCTAATGGTAACCACGCACCAAAAACCAGTAATAGATATGAAGAGAGAGATAGAGAGAAAGGAATCTAAAACATCACTAAAAAAGCTAGTAAGCCATAAGAGAAGAGAGCAAGAGAAGGAAAGGCTCCTATCAAAAGACACAAGGTGATAGGATGAATAAAAAAGCAAGACCCATCTATTTGCTGCCTAAAAGAGACTCATTTCAGACCTAGAGACATGCAGATTGAAAGCAAAGGGATGGAAAAGTACTTATCAGCAAATGGAAATGAAAAGAAAGCCAGGGCAGCAATACTTACATCAGACAAAATAGACAAAACAAAGACCATAACAAGAGACATAGAAGGACACTATAGAATCATAAAGGGAACAATCCAACAAGAAGATATAACGATTATTGATATTTATACACCCAATGTGGGAACACCCAAATACATGAAGCAGCTGATGTTAATATAAATATATATGTATATATTTGTCAACACTCATTTTGCATCACATTTTTAAAAATAGTTTTTGTCTAAACATTCTAACTATAGATCAACCTCATTATTGAAAAATGACTACCATATAAGTTGTCAAATCTAATCCTAATGGTCAAGGCAAACCAACAAATTCAGATCTACTTTTTTCTAGAAAATACCTCACTTATTTTCTGATACAATGAATGATTTAATATGATTCCTTGAAACACCTACCCACCGAGTTCTAATACTGGAGTCATTTTGTTTCTGTATTGTCTAATTATTCTCTTCACTCTGAGACATAACTTCATGTTTCTTTGCAAGTTTGTTAACTTTTTATTGAATTCTACTTACTGTGAATATTATGTTTCGTGTTGGGTTTTATTTTGTTTGAGCGTTGGTTTAGTTTTTGTTTTTGTTTTCCGAGACACAGTAAAGTTACTTGGAAACAGTTTGATCATTTCAGGACATGTTTGTAAGCTTTGTTAGGCATTCCCAGTCTTCAGTCTAGGGATAATTTGGCCTCGCTACCTTTGTATGAGGTAGTACTGTTCTGAGGACTCTCTTCAATATCCTGTGTGTTAGAAGGCTCTGTTTAGGAACCCTATACTTGTTCTATGGACTGAAAACTCAATCCAGACAGTAAGGTCGGACAATTCTATTGTTCATTTATTTCCTCCTCTGAAGGAATCTCTATCACTGTCCTGTACTACCTTTTGTCCAATGTATGAAAACTATTGTTCCTTATGTTTTCTTTTGGTTTAGGGGCATTTTGTTTTGTTTTTTGGTTTTGTTTTGGTCTTGGTGGTGATATCTGCTTCTTGTTAGTCTATCGTGACCAAACATAGAAATATCACTTCCCCACTCTTGAATATATCTTCATACAGATAATCTCAAATAGACTAAAACACTCTACTTTTCATTTCACGTGACATCCCTAGCAAAAGTTACATAGGACAGGGAAAGGCATGAGACATCACCATGGATTAATATTACTATAACTAGACTTTGTACTTCCC
Source organism: Meles meles (assembly GCF_922984935.1). Classification (NCBI taxonomy): domain Eukaryota; kingdom Metazoa; phylum Chordata; class Mammalia; order Carnivora; family Mustelidae; genus Meles; species Meles meles. The sequence continues at coordinate 31,411,860 of NC_060072.1, forward strand.
AATACTGCACATTTTCTCCTTTCTTGGCACACTGAAGGTTTTATTCTTGACAGGGATATGCCATGTAAATATTATGGATGTTTAAGTAGTGTTCTGTATCATTTAGAATTCAACCAGGAGGGAAAAAAAAAAACTGTAATCTGAAGAGCTATAATAGGAGAAAAGAAATATTAAATATTTATAGGAAATTAGCTATTAAAAATGAAAGAGAATTTTAAAGAATATTTTAGGACTGTGAGAGAGTATGAAAGGAAGGAATAAACATGTAACGAGGCCCCTTTCTTAGAGCTGGGATTCAGACCTCTGAAGAAAGAATAGTTTCAGCCAAGGGGATGGTGATAAATGTAGCAGAGTTGTCAAGGGTCAGAGCTGGCCCATGATCACAAGGTCAAGGCTCAGAGACAGAAAAATACGTGCTGGGCCTGGCACACTTGAAGGTGAGCACCATGGTGTGTCTTGTATGCTGCTGACTGCAAAACCCTGCAGCAGCAAGCAGAGAATAGGTGGAGGGACCTGATTCTAGAAGATAAACCCCTATCTCCTGTCGTCTTACGCCACAGCCCTCTACTGGCAAAAAAAAGAAATGTGTAAAAGATTGAGATCGAGGATCACGAGCAGACTAATCAACATTGAATATGGAGTTAAGAAGCAATAAACTGAGAGCTAACTCATGCCATTCTTTCTTTCTTTCCTTCTCTGTGTCTTCCTAGGTTAAATGTGATTGAGAAGGGAGATGGGAAATAAAAACTGACATGAATAATTTAACTACAAACCATTCTCAGGCTGATCAATTTTAATAAATGTGGAAATCAAAGAGATCAGAATTAATATATTTGGTTTTTGGTGTTTTTTTAAATAAAAAAAGGGGAAGTTATGTTATCATATGATCTTATGATGCAAAATAACCATGAGAATTAACAACTTTAGAAGCAATACATTTAGTAAGGTATATAATAACCAAAAGATTGTACATAAAATAACTTTCTTTTAAACATCAGCAGTAGCCAGCTAAAGAATGTCTGGCTAAAGAGTCACTCCCCAGTGGTGTTTATTTTTTTTATTATTACTTTTTAATTTATTATTTTTTACTATTAATTTTTTTTATTTACTTCTTTTTTAAAAAAGCTATGGGGTTTTTAAATTTTATTTTTTAAAATTTGAATTCAATTAACATATAGTATTAGTTTCAGAGGTAGAGGTCAGTGATTCATAGTCTTATATAATACCCAGTGCTCAATTACATCATGTGCACCTCCTTAATGTCTATCACCCGGGTATCCCATGCCTCTACCCACCTCCCCTCCAGCGACCCTCAGTTTGTTTCCTATAGTTAAGAGTCTCTTATGGTGTGTCTCCCTCTCTGGTTTGAAGGTTACTCTAAAAAGTTGGAAATAGAGCTATCCTATGACCCAGCAATTGCATTACCGGGTATTTACAACAAAGGTACAAATGTAGTGATCCGAAGGGGCACCTGCACCCCAATGTTTATAGCAGCCATGTCCACAATAGCCAAACTATGGAAAGAGCCAAGATGTCCATCAGACAGATGAATGGATAAAGAAGATATATACTACTCAGCCATCAAGGAAAAAAGAAATCTTGCCATTTGCAATGAACAACATGGATGTATATAACTAGAGGGTATTATGCTAAGTGAAATAAGTCAACCAGAGAAATACCGTTATCATAGGATTTCACTGATATGTGGAATTTAGGAAACAGAACAGAGGGGAAGAGAGGAAAGAAATAAAACAAAATTAATGTATTTTAAACAAAATATGTCTGGGTGCCCCCAGTGAAAATGTTTGTGTATCTTTAGGATAAAACCCCTCCCATTAGGATTTAGCTTATGCCGACTTCTCTACACTGCCATTCCTCTCTGTTCCAGCAATGTCAAACTAGTTCCAGGGTTATCCACAAATTCTATTGCTTCTCACCACTGTAAATTTAACTACAGTGTCTTCTCTATATAGAATTCCCTTTCTTCTCCATATTATTTCAAGCATTACCTTAACTAGAAGACTCCTCCCTGACATATTTAGCTAGACTGAATTAAATGTCCCTCATCCATACTTCAATAAGATTGTTCATTTGTCTCTTTCAGCTCTTATCAACCTGACGTTTTCATTTCACTATTTTATTTTTGATCGCATGGACTGTGATTATTAATCCACTTATGTCCAGGATCTAGGATAAACATGGTTTTAGGTCATAAGAAAATAAATAATGAATAAATGAGACAACTATAATTATCCAGGAAAGATCTTATAGGATCTTGAGGAAGAGCATTGTAAAAGAGATGAACTAAACAGAGATATAAAATATATATTCTATAAAATTTGGTGATAAATTGGGGATATATGAAAGAGAAAGAAGGGAGAAATGCTTACATGCTCCGTAATGTTTTAGTTTAGGTAAATGAATAGGAATAATATTGTTAGAGCTAATAAATGCAGAAGAAAGGACAGATTTGAGCCCAGAAAATAGCAGAATATATTGGCTATACAGGGCTGTGTAAAACAAACAAACAAACAAACAAATAGACTGGCTTAAAATAAGAGTCAGCCAACTTTTTCTGTAAAAGGACCAGAGAGAAGCTATTTTTAACTGTGGGTCATAAGTCTCTGTCACATTATTCAACTCCTGTTGTGGTACAAAAAGCAATGAAGGGAAATGAAAAAACAAGCAGTGAGCTGGATTTAGTCCATGGTTATATATACTCGGCCACCCATGTAGCTGTAGCCATTCTAATAGCTCAACAGGGTGGAGAGCGCAAAATGGCCCTATTCACAGGACTGGGAGTTGGTTCCACCTTTTATTTTCACCACCTGGTATACCCCCATGTGTCCTTTCATCTACCAACAGGCTAAACAGGAGTTTTTATAAAGTAATATTCCCAAGAGAGGGAAATTGCTAGCTGTAAGTACCATAGTTGTACACCATAATTTCCGCCACATTTTACTGGTCAACATATGTCATCCCAGATTCAAGATTCAGTCTCCGGATGAAAGGAGATGAAAAATATGATGGCCATTAACTGTAGTCTACCATAGGGAGGCACAGGATTTGAAGTTTAAGAGAAAGTTGAAATTAAGAACATATTTTGTAGCTATCAACATATATGTGATAACTGAAATTATGAAAATGATGATCTTGAGGGAACTAAATATACAAACACACATATTATTACTGCAACATTTACTATATAGTATTTTTATATATAAATCTATATATTACCACATATTTCAGAGTGAATTAACCATTCTTTAAATATCAACATGGATAGCATATGAAAACATAATATATTGAATGAAAAAAGAAAGTTTCAACATTTTATGCGAAATTTAATATATTTCATTTGGATGATTAACTATAATGATGGCTAAAAAAATATTGATCTCATATCCCAGGCCCCATTCTAAGCACATTTTATATACTAAGTATATAATTGCAAGTAATTTTTGAGATTGGTATACTAGTACAATAATCCTTTTTAATATATTGTAAACTTGAACCTGTGAAAGGTAAAATAAAATGGGAGTCACTTATGTTAAGAGATTTTAAAATGGAACTGGGAGGCCATTAAGAGGAGCCTCATGCATGCCCTTACTGAGTGGAACAATAAACCTCTGAACTGGTCCAAACCTCAGATGTCCCAGGACTCTACCAACACCTACAGCTTGCTAAAGTAATGGACTTTTGCTTAGTGATAGACATAGGATCCAGTTATTTTTAGCCAAGATGAGTTTTCTGCAAGCAATACCCATCAAAATTTGTAAACAAAAAATACAAGCATTCTCTTTTTGTCTTTAAGGACCCCTGATTTCTGTTCCCTAGTAATACCACAGTTTAGGTTGCTACCCAAATCTGTGCTCCCCGAATTGCAATTCTAAGACCCCAAGAAATGGTTTTGTTTTACTTCAGTTCTGCCTCTGTTCTCAGTCAACAATCCAAAGAGAGGTCAAGTAACTCTCGCTATGCCACACAGTTAAGTGACAAAGCTAGGATATAAACTCAGTTTAAAAACATGGTCTGGATATAGACCAACTTCTGGATAGTTGTTGTCTTAAGGTAGGGAGTAATGACAATAGAACAGGCCCCAAAGAGAAGGAATTATAATTTTATCAATATACAGATAATTAGCTTTTCCAGTGAAAAGGCCCAGAAACAATTCCCAAATAACCTGCTTATCTCAAAGTTGAGTGATGAATATCTCTAGTATCCCAATTGTGATCTGAAAATACATTTCTCATGAAAATAAGCAAGGCTTAGTAAAATGGGTGATTCCCCAAAAATGTGTAAGATGAACCGGAAATAACCTGATATACCAGACAATAAGGATATCATCAAAGTCTATTATGTCAAAAACAAACAAACAAGAAGCCAAAACTCTCCTGGCCCAAGATGAGAAAAATTGAATTTCACTGAAGATAATAACTGCAATAAGTTGAATCACATTGAGTGTACGTAATCCTTAAGTTCATAATGATAGATAAAATGTGTACATCTTCGCAGAATGCTTAAGAACCAGCTTATATTCTTGAAAACTGGTAAATAAAGGGAAACAATCAAGCTTTTTTCCTGTCTTTCCGATATCAACTGCATTTTATGGTCACTAAAGAGCTGATAAGGGGAAGTTACTTTTTAGAGAACAAATCAAATAACAAACACAAAATGCAATAGAATATTATTTTGCAACCCCAGGGGAAACAGTGAAACCATGCAATTATCAATAGGGGCTAAAATCACAAAAATAGTGCTATCCAGATACTGTATACCTCCTTAACAAACCTTATGTACCATCTGAAAGCAATCTTGTCGAAGTGTAAAACTAAATCAGATCAAGCCTCTACCTCTAATTACCAATTTGCAGAATAAAGAGAAATACATTCAATGATACTATAAGAACAGAACTAGTGAAATTCAATAAAATGCAGCTAGATTAACACAGGACTCTACAGCAAACTGATTAAGAAAAAAGAGACTTCTGGTTTGTTTTCCAGTCTGGCATATAAGAAGCTAGAAGTCACCCCACTGTCCTAACAAAAAGTAGAAAAGTAAACAAAGTGAAAAATCAACAACTGTTCTTAGCTTCCTAAGAGAAGTGAGGTCATAGGGCAAACCAATGTCCCCCAAATTTGGAGAGACCAACAGACAAATATAGAGAATCACAACTTACCAGAGCAAATACCCGGGAGCACGCGTCTCTGCAGGAACCAGCACCAGGGCAGGGAAATCTGAATTCAACCGAAGAACCGCTGGAGGCTCAACACAGACACATCTGAGAACTAGAAACAAAAGGAACGCCCAGGCTCAGTGGGTTAAGCTGCTGCCTTCGGCTCAGGTCATGATCTCAGCGTCCTGGGATCGAGTCCCGCATCGGGCTCTCTGCTCAGCGGAGAGCCTGCTTCCCTTCCTCTCTCTCTGCCTGCCTCTCTTGTGATTTCTGTCAAATAAATAAAATCTTTACGAAACAAAAAAAAACTTGCTTTAAAAAAAAAAAAGGAACACCCAGTCATGGATGGGCTGCGCGCTTTGTGAATTTTACCTCCAGTGGTTCAACTAGGTTCTCAATGGCTATGGGCGAAAACTCACCTTCTGTCTTTGGCTGGGGAAGAGGAAAAGCAGCCACTTTGAAATATGCCAGAGCACCCTTCTTCTTATTGGGTGTCTGCCCACAACTTTTTTTTTTTAATTTTTTATTTGACAGACAGAGATCACAAGTAGGCAGAGAGGCAGGCAGAGAGAGAGAGGGGAAGCAGGCTCCCCGCTCAGCAGAGAGCACGACGTGGGGCACGATCCCAGGACCCTGAGACCATGACCTGAGCCAAAGGCAGAGGCTTAACCCACTGAGCCACCCAGGCGTCCCTCACGGGAGGAACTTTTAACCGGAGCCTTACCTGCTGACGTGTTTATCAGACCTGGGGGAAGAGAAACAGTTCCAGCTGCCTCTAACTACTCTATCCCACTTAAGAAGACGGGACTGGAAAATGAGAAACCGGTGTGATGTTCACAGCCCAGGTACAAATCCACTAAAAGATTGAGACCTACTCATGGGACTATAGAAAGCCTTCCCTCACCCCACACCTTACCACATCACCAAAGTCTTATTTACAGCAGTTCCTTTTACCCAGTATATCCTTTTCCATTACCAGAAAAAAACTATAAAACATTGTAAAAAGCAAAGGCAATTTAAAGAAACAGAGCAAGCATCAGAACGATTCAGATGGTAGATATGTTTGAATTTACAGATCGGAGTTTAATTTGATGATTAAGATGCAAGGGACTCATGTTTATAGAAACAGAGCAGGTTGGGGGATATCAGGAGTTGGGGGCAGTGGGGAAAGGAAGAGATGTGGGTCATAGAATACCAACTTACAGCTATAAGATGAATAACTTCTGGGGATCTAATGTACAGCATGATGACTGTAGTTAACAACAATACCGTATTGTATTCTTGAAAGCTGCTAAAAGAGTAAACTGTTTTAAATATCATTGACACAAAATGTTACACTAGTTTCAGGTGTTTAAAAGAGTAGACTTCCATGTTGACCAAACCACCACAGTAATAAAAAATGGTAATTACGTGGGGTGATGGATGGGTTAACTAACCTTATTGTGGTAATCATTTCACTACATATGTATATCAATTATCTCATTGTACACACTAAACTTATACAATGTTAAAGATCAAATATATCTCAGTAAGACTGGGTGGGAAAAGGATGGTAATGGCTCCAAGGACAAAATAGACAGCATGTAAGAACAAATAAACTATATAAGCAGAGAGATGGAAATTCAAAGAACCAAAAAGAAATAGTAGAGCTCAAAAACACTGTAACAGAGGGGCACCTGGGTGGCTCAGTGGGTTAAGCCTCTGCCTTCGGCTCAGGTCATGATCTCAGGGTCCTGGGATTGAGTCCCTGCTAGACAGGGAGCCTGCTTCCTCCTCTTTCTCTCTCTCTCTGCCTGCTTCTCTGCCTACTTGTGATCCTCTCTCTGTCAAATAAATAAAGTCTTATAAATTATAATAATGAAATGAGCACACTTGACTCCACCACCCAACATAACTTATAATAAAAAATAGTGTTTTATCTAGTTGGTGTTCCTCCCTGATTTCTTCCCTTTTAGCCGTCATCCTGACTTTTTATTATCCCCTAAAATTTTCATCATCATCATTGTTATGATTTTATTATGTTTCAGAGGTATCTCTAAATATTTGGTTTTTCTTGGGTTTTTTTTTTTGAGTTTTACAAAAATATTGTCATAGTTTAAGTTGTCTACTAAGACAAGATTTTTTTACTCAATGTTATGATTCTAAACTTCACTTACCGTTCTTTTCACTTCGTTCATAAAATATACCTTTATAAGTATACTTACTACATAATAGTAATTAGCATTTTAAATACATAGTCCCCCAAATAAACCAAAAAGTTGTGGAAAACAGAGACCATGACTTTCCATCAATTTTCCCATCCTTTGCAAAAGGTAAACTACATGGCAAGTATTTTAAAAATGCACATTTGTGAATAAGTGTTACTGAATAAGAGTAAGTGTTTGCATGAAAAATATAGCTATAAATGTGCTTCAACAACAAAAAAGTGTAAAGAAGTGTATGACATCCTTATAAAAATACTATTTCTAATTTTTTAAGGTTTTATTTATTTATTTGAGAGAGTGAGACAGAGCAAGAGAGAACATAAACAATAGTGGGGGGGGGAAGGGAGAGGGAGAAACAGACTCCCTGCTGAGTGGGAAGCCCATGTTGTGGGGGCTATATCCCAGGACCCTGAGATCATGGCCTGAACCAGAGGCACACATTTAACAGATTGAGCCACCCGGATGCCCCTAAATTTTTAAGACTTATGAGAATGGCTTTATGAGAATGGCTGTGAAAAGGCAGAGCTGTGCTCGCTTCGGCAGCACGTATACTAAAAGGCAGAGCTTAGGGACCCTTATACTACATGGGATTGAGCATAGGTCCTTCAATTCTTGGACTCAAGGCCTCCATTTATAAATTATAACATAAAAAAATTGGCTGGCACAAAAATTGATTGGTGCCATAAAAGCAAAGCTGACACAGGAAAGATTAGTCTTCAAAAAAAAAAAAAAAAATGTGAGGGGCACCTGGGTGGCTCAGTGGGTTAAAGCCTCTGCCTTTGGCTCAGGTCATGATCCCAGGGTCCTGGGATCAAGCCCCGCCCCGCATCGGGCTCTCTGCTCAGCAGGGAGCCTGCTTCCCTTCCTCTCTCTCTGGCTGCCTCTCTGCCTACCTGTGATCTCCGTCTGTCAAATAAATAAATTAAATCTTTTTTAAAAATGTGAAATATGGTATGTCAATTATACCTCCATAAATGGGAAAAAAAAAAAAAAGGACTGCAACTCAAGCTCAAACATTTCTCTTTTTCATTTAGGAAGGATTTTGCACTTGGGATAGAGAACAGTGATTTATTAGGTTAAGTTTTCTCTCAGTAGCACTCTGGTTACTCTCAGTATTCAAACACAACAGCTTCATTGTACAAACCCAAGTATCATACTTTATTTTTATTACTTCTAGGAGACTGTGATAATATTGAATTTGGAAAGAGAAGACTAATATCCTTGATGACATTATTGTTGACCAAAGCACTTCTTTGCAAGGAGCATGAGTCTTTGCCAACAGTGGCTATAGCTTCTTTAGATAAAACCTTATAAAAAGTTCAGAAGGGAAATGATGGGCTACAATTTTAATCCAGCAGCTGGAACCATTCATTGTTCAGTATTACTAGAAGCTGTAGTCTCTGTAACATTTGATTGACCTGAGTATAAAGATAGGCAAATTTATCTATTAAGTATTTCTAGTCTTCTTTACAGATGCTGTGATTCACTGTTGTCATATCATTTTTAGTTCTCCTTCTGCTTCTTTTAGAAAGAGAAACTTTCTACTTTCAATGAATTGAGAAAAGAAAAAAAGACAATATTATTCTCTAGGCTTATGATTTTTATCTCTTCCATTCAGTTATAAATCCACTTTTTAGTCAGAAGCAATCATGGACATAAAGATATGCATGAGTCCCAGAAATTATCAGGTATTGACCCTATGACAAATTATATTCTGTCTTTGGTCATTATTTCCATTTGTCTAGCATTTTTTATGGTACTTGCAGTTGGAGTATCAATAATGTCAAAGTTTAATAAAAATTGTGTTACAGGTTAGGCTTTGTTCCTATTCCCTACCACCTAACATGAGAAAAAAAATCATAAGGACATGCTAAGTGAAGCTAGAATAAGACTGGAAGGCCAGTGGAGTAACCAACTGCAGTACTGTGGTTTAATGTGAAGTTTCTCAATAGGTCAGAATTATACTGATATTTACTCTTAGACCTTTTGGAGGGTTTTGTGGAGCCAATGATAGTCAGAGCTCTTAGGCCATGAAATAGCCTCATCAGTATACTTCAGTATTTCACAGTGATATGATCATATTCTCTGTCCACCATAATATTAAAATGATTATAAAGCACTGGCCTAATGTTTTAAAAAATTAGTCAAAGGAATTCTTACTCAATAATTACATTGTCAAGTTTTTTATATGTTCCCACTGTATTAATCAAATAGTATAATTATCATTTTTTGAAATAAATATAGTACTTATTATTTGAAATAAGTATATTTTCAAAAAATTTTTGTAACTCAACTATTATTGATATTAAAATATAAAAATCTTTCACATAAGCTCAAGAGACAGAGGCTATGTTTTATTATTCTTACTTTTAGATGATTATGGATCTCTAATTTATCAATTAATTTCTTTTTTTAAACTATTTTATTTATTTATTTGACAGAGATCACAAGTAGACAGAGAGGCGGGCAGAGAGAGAGGAGAAAGCAGGCTCCCCTCTGAGTGGAGAGCTCGATGCGGGGCTCAATCCTGGGACCCTGGGATCATGACCTGAGCCGAAGGCAGAGGCTTTAACCCACTGAGCCACCCAGGCACTCCTCTAATTAATTTCTTATAGATAAAATCTGGATCCTCAAAAAGAGTAAAGAGTACTAGAAATGGTGAATACATGGGCAAATATAAAACATTTTTCTTGTTACACAAATTCTCTTTAAAAAATAGTCAGTTGTTTAAAACAAGAATAATAACAATGTAGCACGGGCTTTGTAACAAATGTAGATTAAAATATATGACAACACTAACACAAAGTCCCAGAAGAGAGAAATGGAAATATGCCATAATATTTTTATGGTATTTGAAGGTAGACTATAGTTAAAGCATTTTACTCTAATCCATAGAGCAACTCATTAAGTAACACAACAAAGAGTTATTGATAACAAGACAACAAAGGAGATAAAATAAAATCAATACTAAATTAATCCAGAAGAAGGCAGAAAAATGGGGAAAGAGAGGGCAATAACATGAAATAAATAGCAACTAATGGCTAGATTATAGATTTAAACTCATCATCTCGATAATCACATTGCGTGTAGTCAAATCATCCCAATGAAAAGGGATTCATGATCAGACTGGATATTTTAAAAAGAAAGACCCACATCATGAGTTGCATTTTGTCTCCTCAAAAAATACATACTGAAGTTCTAACTCCTAATATTTCAGAATGTGACTTTATTTGAAAAAAAAAAGATATTTATAGTGATAATTAAATTTAAATGGGGTCATTTGATGAGTGTCCTTTTTCATAGGAGATATTTGGAGGGACAACAAAGGGCAGACACTCACAGAGGGAAGACAATGTAAAGACAGAAAAAAATACCACTTGAAGACAGAAGATTGAAGTGATAATTCATCTGCAAGCCAAGGAATGCTTGAGGCTGCCGGAAGCTGGGGGAGAGGGAAAAGTTTTCTTCTCTAGTGTCATAAAAGGAACATGACCCTGCTGAGACCTTGATTTAGCACTTCTGGCCTTGAGAACAGTGACACAATAAGTTTCTGTAAATTTAGCACTTCTTCTTTATAATGAATTAAACAAGTCAAGGTGAATTTAACAAGGATGTAGAAGACTTGAAGATAATACTATCGAGCAACCTGACACAATTGACCTTTGTAAAATACTATAGCCAGTCAAGGCCTATGTACTGTTTTTTTAAATTTTTATTTAATTTTTTCAGCATTCCAAAATTCATTGTTTATACACCACACCCAGTGCTCCACACAATACATACCCTCCTTAACATGCACCATCAGACTCACCTAACCCCCCACCCTCCTCCCCTCTAATAACCTTAGTTTGTTTCTCAGAATCCACAGTCTCTCATGGTTCATCTTCCCCTCCCGTTTCCCCCAATTCACTTTTCCTCTCCTTCTCCCAATGTCCTCCATATTATTCCTTATGCTCCACAAGTAAGTGAAACCCTATGATAATTGACTCAGCATAATCTCTTCCAGTCCCATCCATGTTTTCTTTTTAAATTTTGTTATTTCTTTTCAGTGTTCCAGAGTTCATTGTTTATGCATCACACCCAGTACTCCATGCAATACATGCCCTCCGTAATACCCACCACCAGGCTCACCCAACCCTCCACCCCCTCCCCCCCAAAACTCTGTTTGTTTCTCAGAGTCCACAGTCTCTCAAGGTTCCATGTTGATACAAAAGTTGGGTATTTATCCTTTCTGATGGAGGCATAATACTACATTGTATATATGGACCATATCTTCTTTATCCATTTATCTGTTCAAGGGCATCTTGGCTCTTTCCACAGTTTGGTGACTATGGCCATTGCTGCTATGAACATTGGGGTACAGATGGCCCTTCTTTTCACTACATCTGTATCTTTGGGGTAAATACCTAGTAGTGCAATTGAAGGGTCATAGGGTAGCTCTATTTTTAATTTTTGAGGAATCTCCACACTATTTTCCAAAGTGGCTGCACCAACTTGCATTCCTACCAACAGTGTAAGAGGATTCCCCTTTCTCTGCATCCCCTTCAAAATGTGTTCTTTACTGTCTTGTTGATTTTGGCCATTCTGACTCATGTAAGGTGGTATTTCAATGTGGTTTTGATGTGAATTTCCCAGATGGATAATGATGATGAATACATACTGTTTTTAGGTATACATGGACCCTATTTTGAGCCATAAAATGTCTCAACAAATTTAAAATTACTCATGTCATACAAAGTATGTTTTGACTACAGTAAAATTGAATTTGAAATCGGTTATAGAAAGATAAAAGACTCCACCAAAAACCACTAAAACTGATAAACTAATTCAGTAAAGTTGCAGGATACAAAATCAATGTATAGAAATCTGTTGCATTTTTATACACCAAAGAGAAGCAATATGAGGAGAAATTAAGGAATCAATCCCATTTATAATTACACCATAAACAATATGATACCTACAAATAAACCTAACTAAAGAGATGAAAAACCTGTATTCTGAAAACTATAAAACACTGATGAAAGAAATTGAAGGAGTGCCTGGGTGGCTCAGTTGATTGAGTCTGACTCTTGATTTCGGCTCAGGTCATGATCTCAGGGTTGTAGGATTGAGCCTTGCTTTGGGTTCTACACTATGCATGGAGCCTGCTTGGAATTCTCTCTTTCCCTCTTCCTCTGCCCCTACCTTACCCCACCCAAAAGAAAAGAAAAGAAAGAAAGAAAAGGAAGGAAGGAAGGAAGGAAGGAAGGAAATATGAGAGGAAGAGAGAGAGAAAGAAAGAAAGAGGAAGGAAGGAAGGGAGGAAGGGAGGCAGGGAGGAAGAGAGAAAGACAGAAAGAGAGGAAGGGAGGAAGGAAGGAAGGAAAGAAGGAAGGAAGGTGTTAAAGATGACACAAAGAAATGGAAAGACATTCTATGCTCATGGATTGGAAGAACGAATATTGTTAAAATGTCTATACAACCCAAAACAATCTATCATTTAATGCAATCCCTATCAAAATACTAAGAACACTATTCACAGAGCTAGAATGAACAATCCTAAAATTTGTATGGAACCACAAAAGACCCTGAATAGCCAAAGCAATCTTGAAAAAGAAAAGCGAAGCTGGAAGCATCACAATTCTGGATTTCAAGTTATTACGAAGCTGTAATAATCAAAATAGAATGGTACTGGCACAAAAAGATACATAGATAAAGGAATAGAAATAACAGAATAGAAAACCCAGAAACGAATCCACAACTATATGGTCAACCAATCTTCAACAAAGCAGGAAAGAATGTCCAAGAGAAAAAATACAGTCTCTTCAAAAAGTGGTGTTGGGAAATCAATACACCGGAAACTGGCACTAAACTCTATGTTAACTAACTGTAATTTAAATAAAAACTTTTTAAAAATCCCCAAATATTTGGAAACTAAACAACAATCTAAAAAACTAGTTTGAAAAAGTCCAATAAACTTGTTTGAACTGAGTGAAGATGAAAACACAATATGTCAATTTTTTTGAGCATGTAGCTAAAGCAGTACTTAGAGGGAAAATTTAGTAATAAATGCCTGGATTGGAAATGAAAAGAAAGTGGGGGGTGGGGGCGTCTGGGTGGCTCAGTGGGTTAAGCCTCTGCCTTCAGCTCAGGTCATGATCTCAGGGTTCTGGGATCAAGCCCCGCATCAGGCACTCTGCTCAGCAGGGAGTCTGCTTCCCCCTCTCTCTTTGCCTGTCTTCTGCCTACTTGTGATCTCTCTGTCAAATAAATAAATAAAATCTTTAAAAAAAAAAAAAGAAAAGAAAATAGGTTGGCAAAGCTGTGTTACTTCTGGAGATCCCAGGAAAGAATCCATTTTTCTTTCCCTTTCCAGCTTCTAGAGGCTCTCCGCATTCTTTGGTTCATGAACAATGAACAAATACATTGTGGTATATCCGTACAAGTAAATACTACATAATAATAAAAAATAAATGAACTACTGGTCACATTAAAGACATGGGTAAGTTCTAAAATCATAATAATTCTGCTGAATGACAACAACTAAACCAAAATGAATACAAGTACTATGATTAATTTAAAAATTCTAGAAATTGCCAACTAACCTTGAATGATAGAAATCAAATTAGTGATTGCCTGACAATGATGGGGGGATGAGGAGATAAAACAAATATTAAGTGTCTAGAGAGAGATCTTACAAAGGGGCATGAGAACACTTTTGGGGGGAGATAGGTATGTTTATCATTTTGATTATGGTTATGTTTTAGTGGGACTATACACATGAGAAAGCCTCAAATTGTACATTTAACATATGTGTAGTAATTGGGTGTTAATTTTACCTCAATAAAACCTTTAACCAGATTAACCAAATCCTTCAACAGTTTTTGGCCTTTCATGCTCCAAAAACTAAAATTCATATCACAACAAACAGTAAATGTGCTAGTTTAGCTTGACCTGAGAATCTGAATACTCATCTAAGATTCTTTACTGCATCAAGTATCCCACCAGATGTTAACCAGGGGTGATATTCCACAGAATTTAAACACCCGTGGCACTTCTGAAGCATGAATCTGAAACAAATCGGAAACAAATTCAATTTAGTGACATTCAAGGAAGAACTCATATCTCTGTGAATATTTGAGAATTTTTAAGTATTAAAATCAATTAGATGTCTGAACACATTTATGTTGTGCTTTAAAATTCAATAAACAAAAAAAAAGAATAGCTCTGTTTCTGGGAAGAGGAGGGAAGAGGAGTTAATGAGGATAAGAAGAGAGAAGTAACAGTGGAGTTTAGTGATCTAGTGATGACAGAAAAGTAATATTTCAGATATTAGTCCACCATAAACATTCTTAATGCTCATCCAAGAAAACCCCAGAGGTCCAAGAATGGGCTCAAAGACATATGAGAATGTTCCTTGAACACGTGTGCATTTGTCCTGAACAGAGAGCTGATAGATAGGATTAAAGTGAAAAGATTATTTGACCATAGAGTTGAGGGTCCATATCTGGGCTCTCACCTCTGTTCCATTGGTCTATGCGTCTGTTTTTGTGCCAGTACCATACTGTCTTGGTGATCACAGCTTTGTAGTAAAGCTTGAAATCAGGCAACGTGATGGTGTATAAACAATGAATCTTGGAACACCGAAAAAATAAAATTAAATTAAAGAAAATTAAGTGAAAAGAGGCTTCATAATTCAAAATACTAATGACTACTCAATGATCTATCTCAAGAAAATATTTATGGCAAAATATGAGAAAACTTCCAGTCTGTTTGATCTCCTTTTCTCTATTAAAATGGCTTTATGACTAACTGGCTTGCTTTTATGAGCTTTGTTACACGTAATATGGTGGTGAGTTTCTTTTGAAATGAGAAAGAGGCTCTTGCCAAATGCGTTATTCAGGATTTTCCAAATTAAATGCTAGTTAGCTGAACAAGAGAAACTGAGCCAACCAAATCTTACCAACAAGTTCTCTCATCACATTCATAGAATTATCAGATTCAGTGGAGATAATCAGAAATTTAAACTATTATGTCAGTATTTTTTATATCACTATTTTTATGGCAAATATCCAATTGGGACAGCATTCAGTAAACTAATCGCTACCAGCCAATTTAAAGGTCATCAAATAATTTATCCTATGGAGCCATCTGCATATGTTTTCTTAAGTCCTTAAAACATTTTAACATCAACTTATTGAAGCACTTTTTAATGTGATGATAAAAGACAAATATATTCATGCTGTGTGTTAGGAAGTATACACATATCTTAATAAGTCTTCAGCAGGCTTCAATTTCTTCAACTGCCCACTTTCACCTTTTTTTTCGCAACTATTACAGTAATCTATAGCTATCATGATCTTACCTTTTCTGACAAAACCTTATAAAAATTGTTGAGTTAAATAATAGTTAACATTGAACATTGAACTGTTCTGGAAAGTCTAAGTCCCCTCAAACCACTCAGCTTCAGTCGATTACATTTGTAAAGTCCAGATGCTGAGAACTTGCTTCTCTGTGTCACACTATTATTTGCATGTGTATTTCCATCTATGTCTTCTTTTCCAAAGGCGTTCTAAGCCGTGTCGTAGAAATGAACTGAGAAATTCATTAGAACCCGGTAATGGTACCACTTTCAATTATTTGTACTCAATACAGTCCTCTCAATATTCTTTGAGTTATCCTCCACTTTCTCATTACCAGTTTTCTCTAGTTTTGGTTCTCACCCTATGGAAACATAATTTTTATCATTTTTAATTTTTTTTTGTGACTCAATTTCTTGGCAACCAGAGCCCTCTTCCACTCTCTCAGCCATAACTCTATCTCAGCTATACTTTTCTTTCCATTTATTATTTATTTATTTATTTATTTAGATTAATGTATTTATTTTAGAGATAGAGTATGTGCAAGGTGGGGGAAAGGGCAGAGGGAGATGGAAGAGAGAGAAATTCAAGCAGATTACATGCTGAACATGGAGCTAAATGCGGGCTCCAGCTCACAACCCTGAGATCATGACCTGAGCTGAAACCGAGTCATTTGCTGGACTGACCCACCCAGGTGCCCCTACCTTTTTTTAATATCAAGAAGCACGTTTGTCTCATTTGCTGTTTTCACCTACCCTATTTCTTCCACCTTGAGAGCCCAGGAATGAGGTTCCGCTCAGCTGCAACCTCATTTGGTGCAATAATAACATGTCCTTTTTTGTTCATTTTCAAGTTCAAAAACATATCAATGCAGAGGAAATAATTTGACAATTAATTCTCTCAAAACAGGGAAATGTGAAGATTATAGCAACTCTCTTTAGAAGTGAATCCGTGAAAACAATTCTTCCTAAAAATGAACAGAGAAGCAAACTGAACCCAAACATCTCTCCACACTTGATCTTAGCCAAAAGGCCGAGAAGCGATTCTCCAAAGATAATCCTGGAAAATTGTCTTTCTTTCATTTTAAAAAACATTTCAGAATATTTGCAATATTTCATTCAATGTCACACAATATGTTTTCATTTTGTAGCATTTCATTTGATCACACAAATTTGCTCATCATATATTCCACTGGTCTATCACTGGCCTCCTTTTTCCTGGGTCATCTAAATAAGTGGATGGCGCCCTGCTGACCTTGGTATAGTTCACAACAATGTAGTATCAGTGTCTTGCATCTCTATATGTTCAAGGGAAAAATGAGATGATTCTATCTCAGGAGCAGTGGTGGAGAGCCAGTGCTGCTTTGTAGGCTGACTTGTGGGGAAGTAAGCCAGAGGTAAAAGGGTGTAACCTGACCCTATTCCTAGTCTGTTACAAAAATGACATGACAGACCAAGGGGTCTTTCTGTACCTAAAAAGCAGTCCTGAATTTAGAAATACAATGGCCAGGGTGAGATTCTTTTCAAAAGATCTATCCAGCTTAGCTTCCTTTTCATGAAGTTAAATAGATTCCTCTTTCTGGCAAGTACATTTTGCTAAAAACAACTTATTTGGGTACTAAATTTTAGATCAAAGGTATTTTCCCCAAAGTATTACAGAGATTGTGTATTACAATAAAAAGAGCACATGTTTTAGGTAAATAAAATAAATGTAGGTTAGATTTTAATTCCACAATTTTCTGGCTGCAGAATCTTGGTCATGCTAATTGTCTGAATCTCAGTTTCCCCAAATGGAGATATATAACCTATCTCCCAGGGCTGTTGCTTTAATTCATGAGATAAAATGTGTAAGCCAAGCTATATGCAGCAGGCACTCAACTGAATAATAAATATGATATTATTAGGTGTTGCTTATTTATAAACAGTCTGAATGTACCTTAATCTTAATTTTTGTCCTGAGGTGAAGATTCAGTTGCTTATTTGCTTGTTTTCTGTATTCTGGACAGAATGAGGACTTTTAATTTATTATTACAACTAATTACACCAAGATATATCTAAATGTTCATTTCTTCTTTTGCTTTTTCCTGGAACGTGATAAGCTCTTTGGGCACATAAGCAGGTAGTTTTTCAGTTTGGGAAACTGTTTTTTATTTACATTTTCACTATTATTATTCTGATTTGCCTGGGATTTCCATTTTCTCTCAAATCATATTGATTCTCTATTTTTGTTCCATGCTTTATCTTCTTTATTATAATTTTCTCATCTTTGTTCTTTCTCACCGTGTCTGGAAAAGCTTTGGAAGCTTCTTTATATCACTGATTTAATTTCATGTAATATTATTTCTGCTTCTTTGCTTCTGCAGTGAATTTTAACCATGCTATTTTTTTCTTACTGTCTTGAAATCCTTATTTAGTCACCTCTCTTTTTATCTTTTCATGCTCTCCTTTTAGCTAATCATGTTTCCCCCTTACCGTTTTCTGCTCACGTTTCAAAGAGGCCAAGATTTCTTGCATTCTATTAAGAATGTCTACTCATTTTCTAAACCTTAGAATAGACTATATATTGGGCCATTTTCGGAATTATTGTCTTCCTTTGAGTTTTTAGTCGCTATTTCTTTTCCCTTATTCTACAGTATTTTCATCTCTCTCTCTTGCTCTTTTTGGTCATCATTGAATGAAGCCAAATCTTGTTCAGTTTTTGTATTGGTCAAGAGAAAGATTGTGTGGATTACCCTTGGCACAATTCATATATTCTTAGATAATGGTTATATCTCTTTCACATCTATAGCTGGAAAGAAGGTTGATATAAACAGGTCCTGAATCAATTCTCAGTTCCTTGCAAGAATATGCCTAGTTCAGCTGGGTACCCCTGTGGCTGCTATTTATCCTACAGAAAATTTCCTGTTCTTTTCTATTCTGAATGATAAGCTGTATAAATTCCTGCAATTTTCAGGACATATTTCTTATAGAAATTTCTGATAATGTTCAGTTCTTACTGCAGTGTTTTATTTTGTGGAAACTATATCTCTTTGGCAATAATGCTTCATAACTAGACATGCCCTGTCCCACTGACTTTCTGTATTCTTTCTTTGACTCCAAAGAACAGGAGTCAGGAGGCGAAAAGACGGAGGTATAATCACAGTATTCCCGTTGTCCCAAAACACAATAGATGCACAATAGAAGGACAGTAACTTAGTATTCTGCGTGCTATTGATGTCGAGGATCCAATCACTGAAACTTCAGTGGGACAGATGCAAAGTATCATCCATATTTCTAATCATACCTACTCTCAGTTACTTTGGTCCTTACCAAAGACTCTTTACAAAATCTGAGTTTATGTGGCCTATGAACCTTAGTGTTCAGTGTTGTTTTTGTAATTTTTTCTATCATTGTCTTCGTATATATTTCAGTGGGAAGAAAGGGAGAGGCACTGGGTACAAACAGCCAAATGCTATTTAAATGAAAGGTCTAGTGGATACATTTTTGTTTCATTCATTTATTAACTTTTTTTTTCCTATTAGAAGATATTGAGAATAAATTCCATTACTGGTGAGTTAAACAGTTACCCACTTGTTTTATTCATAAGCATCTTCTGTAATTTGCTGGTCTTAAAGTTCCCAGATTTCTTTGGTGTCATTCATGTGTCCTCATCACATGTTGCTGCCAAGAGCTGTATTGCAGAAATAAAAAAGAAGAAAAGTAGAGAAGTTTGAAAGCATCTATAGACTTGTTTATAGATGTTTATAATTTTCCATCTGAATGAGGAATTTTTTTATTTTTTTAAAGATTTTTAATAAAATTAATTTGGGAGAGAGAGAGAGAGAGAGAGCAGGGGCTGGGGCTGGAAGGAAGGGCAGAAGGAGAGGGGGAACTGACTCCCACAGAGCACAGAGCCTACCATAGGGCTCGATCCCAGGACCCCAGGATCATGACTTTAACCAGAAAGATGCTTAACTGACTGAGTCACCCAGGTACCCCAACAATTGTTCATTTTTGAAAATAGATTGGGAAAATAACTAATGCATTCTGGAAATTTACACTGACCAGCACTGTGCTAGGTGCCTTGATGTATTTTTTCCTATTTAAACTTTTGAAAGAGAGGACATCTAACTATCATTAATACCGATAAGATAAAAATGAGCCTCAGAAAGTCAAGCAAGCTGTTTAATGTCACAGCTATATTTTTATCCCTAAATTTTTATCTCAGATATGTGTGACCAGAGTCCCTGGCTTTTCCAGCACACCACGATGAATCTTTAACATATGAAAGCAATGGACATACACATTTTGAGTACTGTCTTTATGCAAATTTTTAACCAAAATAAAAAAATAAACAAATTGTGTCGAAGACAACATTTCCAGATCTTTGTTATTCTACCTTTTTCTGCAAGACAAAGTTTGGCAAAGTAAAAGTTACAAGGCTTTTAAAAATCTTTCTGCTTTATCATAATGCACCATAAACTGTTTACAAAATTAAAATATTTGAATCATCATTCCTACATGTTATAATGTACTATTTGAAACTATTTATTTTGAAACTGGAACCCATTATTAATAATTTTGGGAAACAGAGGTTTCCAGATAGAAGGATGTTGAAACTAAGTTTTCAGGTTCATACTCTACCCTCCCACCTGGAAATGCTAGGGATCTTACGAATTTGCTGGATATGTCAACTCTAGCTCCCAGTACGATGCTACACCATTGTGCTCTGATGGCCATAAAGCCTGCAGGAAAGGGTCATGTTTGCTGTAGTAGAACAAGTGTGAGTTAGTGGGCAAAACATGGATGAAAGCTGAAGCCCTAATAGTGGAGAGGAGGCAAGTGAGACAGTCTCCAAGGAAACACAAGTAGATACAGGCTATTTATGGCCAGATGGAAAGAATTTAGGGGACATAAAGTGAATTGCAGAGCTAGGAATTCTGCTTGAAAATAAGACATGAGAGAACAGAATGGGGTCCAGTTCTGAGGGAAAAACCATAGGGCAAGTGCAAATGGACACAACTCAAGCTAGCTGGTTGAGTCCAACATCATGTCTTCCCACCACCAGTGTTCAGGGTTAGAAAAGCAAAGAACCCTGGATCACAGTGAGTTGGCCCCAGCACAAGAGAACCTACCTCACTCCCCCAACCCCCACCATCACCACCATACACATATATAAACAGGCAAACATATTTTGCAGGAATGTGCCTGCCTTTTCACAGTTTCAGGAGAGGGGCAAACCAGGTCAGGTAGCTTGATAGCCTGGCCAATACAAATCTTGTACAGGTGTTGTTTTATAAGGAAATCAGATTCTGAAGCAGCTTACATGCCAATACTTAAGAGGACTACAAATCACCATTGGTGTTCTTTGAATATTTTGCTCTGAACAACACCTGAAAGGGGATTTTTATAGGTTTATTTTTTAAATTTTATTTGACTATTTTTTCAAATTTTTATTTAAATTCTAGTTAGTTAACATATTAATAATATTGGATCCAGGAGTAGAATTTAGTAACTCATCAATTACATATAACTCCCAGTGCTCAAGACAACAGGTGCCCTCCTTAATACCCATCACCCATTTAGTACATCCCCCACCCATCTCTCCTCAATCAACCCTCAGTTTGATTGTACAATGAAGAGTCTCTTATGATTTTCTTCCTTCTCTTTTTTCCTTCCCCCATGTTCATCTGTTTTCTTTCTTAAATTCCACATATGAATGAAATCAAATGGTGTTTGTCTTTCTCTGACTGACTATAATTTGCTTAGCATAATACACTCTAGCTCCATCCACATTGCAAATAGCAAGATCTCATTCTTTTTGGTGACTTAGTAATATTCCAGTACACACACACACACACACACACATACACACACACACACACACCCCATATCTTTATCCATTCATCAGTCACTGGACATTTGAGTCTTTCCATAATTTGGCTATTGTTGATAATGCTACCATAAACCTTGGGATGCAGGTGCACCTTAGAAACAGCATGCTTGTATCCTTTGGGTAAATACTGAACAGTGCAATTGCTGGGTCACAGGATAGTTCTAACTTTTTGAGGAACTGCCATACTATTTTTCAGAGTGGCTGCACAAGTTTTCATTCTTACAAACAGCATAAGAGGGTTCTCCATTCTCCACATCCTGGCCAACATTTATTGTTTCCTGACTTATTAATTTTAGCCATTCTGACTGGCGTAAGTAAGGTCGTATCTCATTGTGATCTTGATTTGTATTTCCCTGATGATGAGTGACGTTGAACATCTTTTCATGTGTCTTTTAGCCATCTGGATGTCTTCTTTGGAAAAATGTTTATTCATGTCTTCTGCCTATTTCCTAGCTGGATTATTTGGTTTTGGGGTGTTGATTTTGTAAGTTCTGTATAGATTTTGGATACTAACTCTTTATCAGATGTGTCATTTGCAAATATTTTCTCCCATTCTGAAGGTTGCCTTTTAGTTTTGTTGATTGTTTCCTTTGTTATGCAGAAGCTTTTTATCTGGATGAACTCCCAATAGTTTGTTTTTGCATTTGCTTCCTTCGCCTCTGGAGACATGTCTAGTAAGAAGTTGCTACAACCAAGGTCAAAAATGTTGCCGGGGGCACCTGGGTGGCTCAGTGGGTTAAAAGCCTCTGCCTTCGGCTCAGGTCATGATCCCAGGGTCCTGGGATCAAGTCCCACATCAGGCTCTCTGCTCAGCAGGGAGCCTGCTTCCTCCTCTCTCTCTCTACCTGCCTCTCTGCCTACTTGTGATCTCTGTCTGTCAAATAAATAAATAAAATCTTTAAAAAGAAAAAAATGTTGCCGCCTGTGTTCTCCTCAAGGATTTTGATGGCTTCCTGTCTCACATTTAGGTCTTTCATCCATTTTGAATTTGTTTTTGTATATGTAAGAAAGTGGTCCAGTTTCATTCTTCTGCATGTGGCTGTCCAGTCCTCCAAACACCATTTGTTGAAGAGACCGTCTTTTTTCCATTGGATATTCTTTCCTGCTTTGTCAAAGATTAGTGTATCATATAGTTGTAGGCTCATTTATGGGTTCTCTTATCTGTTCCATTGATCTATGTGTCTGTTTTTGTGATAGTACCATATACAGTCTTGATGACTACCACTTTGTAATAAGGCTTGAAATCTGGAATCATGATGTCTCCAGCTTTGTTTTTCTTTTTCAAGATTGCCTTGGGTCTTTGGGGTCTTCTGTGGTTCCATACAAATTTTAAGATTGTTCATTCTAGCTCTGTGAAAAATGTTATTATCAGCATTTTGAGAGGGATTGCATTAAATGTGTAGATTGCTTTGGGTAGTATAAACATTTTTTTTCAAGATTTTTATTTACTTATTTGACAGAGAGAGAGATCACAAGTAGGCAGAGAGGCAGGCAGAGAGGGAAGAGGGAGAAGGCTCCTTGCTGAGCAGAGAGCCCAATGTGGGGCTCAGTCACAGGACCCTGATATCATGACCTAAGCCAAAGGCAGAGGCTTAACCCACTGAGCCACACAGGCACCCCTGGGTAGTATAAACATTTTAATAATATTTGTTCTTCCAATCCATGAGCATGGAATGTTCTCCCATTCCTTTTGCTCTCTTCAATTTCTTTCATCAGTGTTCAATAGTTTTTGGTGTATAGATCTTTTACCTCTTTGGTAACGTTTATTACTAGGTATCTTATGGGTTTTGTTGCAATTGTAAATGGGATCAATTTCTTCATTTCTCCTTCTACTTCTTTATTATCAGTGTGTAGAAATATAGATTTCTATAAATTGATTTTAATTCTGCAACTTTGCTGAATTTGTGTATCAGTTCTAACAATTTTTTGGTGGAGCTTTATGGGTTTTCTACCAAGTATCATGTTGTCTGCAAATAGTGAAAGTTTTACTTCTTTGCCAATTTGGATACCTTTTATTTTTTGTTATTGTGTAATTGCTAAGGCTAAGACTTCCAGTAAAATGATAATAACACTGTTATTATAGAGACCCTGTCTTTTTCCTGACCTTAGAGGAAAAACTCTCAGTTTATCCCCATTGAGGGTGATATTAACTGTGGGTCTTTCATGTATGGCCTTTATGATGCTGAGCTTTGTTCCCACTAACCCTGCTTTGTTGAGGGTTTTTATCAAGAATGGATACTGTATTTTGTCAAATGTTTTTTCTGCGTCTTTTGAAAGGGTCGTACGGTTCTTATCTGTTCTTTTATTAATGTGGTGTGTCATATTGATTGATTTGTAATATTAAACCATACATATACCCCAGGAATAAATCCTGCTCGATTTGTGGTGAATGATTCTGTAATGTATTGTTGGATTTGATTTACTGGTATCTTGTTGAGAATTTTTGCATCCATGTTCATCAGGGATATTGGCCCATAATTCCCTTTTTCAGTGGGGTCATTATCTGGTTTTGGAATCAAGGTAATGCTAGCCTCATAGAATGAGGTTGGAAGTGTTCCTTCCACTTCTATTTTTTGGACCAGTTTGAGAAAAAGAGGTATTAATTCTTTTTTAAATGCCTTGTAGAATTCCCCTGGGGAGCCATCTGGCCTGAGACTTTTGTTAGGAGATTTTTGATTACTCGTTCAATTTCTTTGCCAGTTATGGATCATTTCTAATTTTCTATCTCTTCCTGTTTCTATTTTGGTAGTTTATATGTTTCTAGGAATTTATTCATTTCTTCCATATTGCCCAATTCTTCGGCATATAATTTTTCCTAATATTGTGCTATAATTGTATTTCTGTGGAAATGGTTGTGATCTCTCCTCTTTCATTCATGAATTCATTTATTTGGGTCCTTTCTCTTTTCTTTTTGATAAGTCTGGCTAGGAGTTTGTTGATGTTAGTAATTCAAAGAACCACATTTTAGTTTTGTTAATCTGTACTCCTGGGCTTTTTGTTTCTATGTCATTTATTTCTGCTTTAATCTTTATTATTTCCCTTCTGCTAGCTTTAGGTTTTATTTACTGTTCCTTCTCTAGCTCTTTTTAGTTGTAAGGCTAGGTTGTATTTGAGATTTTTCTTGCTTCTTGAGGTAGGCCTATATTTCTATGTATTTCCCTCTAATGCCCATCTTTGCTGCATCCCAAAGGTTGTGGAGTGTCATGTTTCATTTTAATTTGCTTCCATGTATTCTTTCTTATTTCTTCTTTAACTTCCTGGCTGGCCCATTCATTTTTTTAGAGGATGTTTTTTAATCCCCACGTTTTTGTAGTCTTTCTGAATTTTTTCTCATGGTTGACTTCAAATTTAATAGTATTGTGGTCAGAAAATATGCATGATATGACTCAAACTATTTGAACTTGTTGAGGCCTGATTTGTGACCCATAATGTGATTTATTCTGGAGAATGTTCCATGTGCATTTGAAAAAAATGTGTATTCTGCTGCTTTAGGATGAAATGTTCCAAAAATACCGTTTTAAGTTCATCTGGTCCAGTTTGTCATTCAAAGTCATAGTTTCTTTGTTCATTTTCCACTCAGGTGATATGTCCATTACTGTAAGGGGGGGAATTAAGATCCCCTACTATTATTATATTATTATCAATGAGTTTCTTTATGTTTGTTATAAACTGTTTTATATATTTGGATGCTCCCTAGTTAGGGATATAAATGTTTACAATTGTTAGATCTTATTGAATAGACCCCTTTATTATGATATAATATCCTTCTTCATCTCCTCTTACAGTCTTTGGTTTAAAATCTAGTTTGTCTGATATAAGTAGGGCTACTTCAGCTTTCTTTTGATATACATTAGCACTATAGATGGTTCTTTATCCCCACACTTTCAATTTGGAAGTGTCTTTAGGTCTAAAAATGAGTCTCTTGTAGACATCAAATAGATGGGCCTTCTTTTTTATCCATTCTGACACCCTATGTCTTTTGAGTGGAACATTTAGTCAATTTACATTCAGAGTGATTATCAATAGGTATGAATTTAGTGCCATTGTATTACCTGTAAAGTCATTGTTTCTGGAGATTTTTCTCTGTTCCTTTCTAGTCTTTGTTACCTTTGGTATTTCTCACTCAAATGGTCCCCTTTACTATTTCTTGTAGGACTGGTTTAGTGGTCATGAACTCCTTTAGTTTTTGTCTGTCTGGGAAACACTTTTTTTTTTTTTTCTCCTTCTATTCTGAATGATAGCCTTGCTGGATAAAGTAATCTTGGCTTCATATTTTTCCCATTCAGCATGTTGAATACATCATGCCACTTTCTTCTGGCCTGTCAAGTTTCTATGGATAGATCCACTGCTAAACTGATTTGTTTTCCCTTGCGGGTTGGGGATTTCTTTTCCCTTGCTGTTCTGAGGATTCTTTCTTTATTCCTGTATTTTACAAATTTTACTACATTTGAGTTTGGCTGGCTTTTGTTGATTTTGATGGGTATTCTCTGTGCCTCCTGTATTTGGATGTCTGTTTCTCTTCCCAGACTAGGGAAGTTTTCATCTACAATATCTTCAAATTAACCTCCAGTCCCATTTCCCCCTCTCTTCTTCTTCTGGGGCTCCTATGATATGGATGTTATTATGCTTTATAGAGTCACTGAATTCCCTAAGTCTACCTTCATGATCCAATATGATCCAACATTTTTCTTTCCCTCTTCTTTTCAGGTTCATTATTTTCCATAATCTTATCTTCTATATCACTTATTTCTTCCTGTGTTTCTTTCATCCTTGTGGTTATTACATCAAGTTGGTTTTGCATCTCAGTTATAGCATTTTTTATTTTGGCCTGATCCGTTTTTAGGTCTTTTGTCTCTGCTATAAGAGTTTCAATGGTTTCTTCTATGCTTTTCTCAAGCCTAGCTAGTATCCTTATGGTTGTTGTTTTAAATTCTAGTTCAGGCATATTACTAATATCTATTTTGATTAGCTCCCTGACCGTGACCTCTTCTTGTTCTTTCAGGATGAATTCCTCTGTCTTGGCACTTTGTCTAGGGCTCTGTCTTCTGTGTGTTAGGAAAGTGTGTTCCTAGTCCTATTTCCGCTGGAGCTGAAGATTTGCAACACTTCATGATCAGCATACTTGTTGTCTGTGGGGTTTGTGCTGGTCTTTTAGAGGAGGAGCCTGCTGTGCTCTGGCTCTCAGTCACACTTGCCCTATTTAAAAAAAAAAGTCATCTGCAGGGCCCAGGGGCACAGGGCTTGGTGTAAGCAGCTCAAGCCTCCATTCTGTGCACTATGTGCCTCAGCAAAGTTGGCTTGTGGTGATCGGAGGGGTAAGAAATGGCACACCCTACTCTCTTCCCTGGAAAATGGAGTTTACATCTACTGCTGTTTGGGAAGCCTAACAGAAGAGTGAGCAATTTCTCCTGCTGTGTCCCAGGACTCAGTCAGATCTCCGCCTTCACCCTGCCTGTGTCTGAGCCATCTGCTCACCTGGCATCACAGAGCTCTTGTGTTTTACCTCAGGAGTGCTGTTGGGTTCTAACAGTCTAAATTTTAGGGACCCAGCACAGTGCAGACCCATGCTGATCCTCTCGAGGAGGGACTCGCCATACTGTGGGTGCTGCTGGTTTGTCCCAGAATGGCAGTCACATGAATGTACAGGGGTTTTGAATTTACAGTAAAGCATTAGCAAAACCCAGCATCTAGATTAGCTGCACTCAGCTGGCATCTCTGCTTCTGTATTAATGAATGGGACAGTTCATTGATAACTGCCATCTCTTTTGTCCCCAGAGACAAAGTGCCATGTCTCTCAAATGCATTCCAAGAAGGGGAACTGTCTCTCCTGGTGCAACCCAGGTGATCCTCAGACCACATTTTCCACTCCCAGGCCTCTGTCCTCCTTCCCCACAGGAATACCACTATGCTCACAAGACTCCACTCTGAGGTGGCACAGACTTTTAAAACTTCAGACCTTTAGCTCTGCTGCTTTTAACACTTGTAATAATTAGCCCCTCTCATTTTCTCAGTCAATGGTTTTAGGAAAGTTTTTTTTTTTTACAATCTGCTGCCTGTTTTTCTGTCTCTCTCTCTCTCTCTGTCCCCTCTTTCCAGAATCAGGACTCCCTCCCTTCAGCAGTACCCACCAGTCTTTTTATCCCCAACATCACTGCCCCTTCTGCCTTCCACCATGTGCCACTTTTCTCCCTCCAGTTGTGTTCTTTCAGCCCTCAGATCTATTCCCTGGGTGTTCAGAATGATAATTATCTAGTTGTGTTCGAGGGAGAGACAAGCTAAGGTCCTCCTACTACTCCACCAACTTAAGTCCTCGCTTCTGTCTATAGGTTTTGTAAAGATGCAGTTTTATGAGTGAAAAGTGCAACCCATATTACAAAATTAATTTTAGGAGACTAAGAGAGACACTAATATATATTAATGATCTGTTAAATGTAGGGTGACCATACAATTCCATATAGAGAATATGTTATTTAATAGACACCTAGAACTTGGGCATAAATTGACATCAAAATACTAATAACTTAGAGCACAGAACATTATGATTCTTGTGTCAGCAATCAACTGCTCCTAAGGATAATTGGGACACCATTAGTTATCCACTGCTCCTCTTTTACTTCTCACATTAGTCACAGAAACAATCCATCCTGGACTGGCCAATTCATTTTACTATAGGTGATATAAATCATACTGTCTCAAAGTTAACCCAAGTGTTCAAGTTTAAGGGTAAAAACTTACTTCATTAATGGTGGTTCTCTTGCTTTAGTTTAGTGGTGTCTCTCTTTCTTTGCTACAACATAGATACTTGCAAATTGAAAGATTTCATAGATTCACTTTCTTCTGAGTCAAAATGTCTGTAAAATAAAATAACTTCTCAGTGCTCCCTGGAAAGTTGCTTAAAGACATTTTTTACTATTGATGGACAGAGAACTTTAAGGTCAAGAGTGTAGAAAAGACTTTGCCTTCTCCATCCCTGAAACACTTTATGATTACTTAATTTGATTTAAAATTGAGGATATCTTTGATAGTAAAACTTAGCCAAATCAATCTTATTGTGATTTTACTATTTAATATTTTCATGTACTCTGAATTACCTGTGGGAAATGGGTGATATGAAAATGTATCAACATTCCTCATTAGGAGTTATTTGAATAGTAGATATCAAATTTTTAATTGTACATGCCTTGACATTTTTGCTTCTTTGAATTTGTCCCTAGAAATATATGTAGAGATCCTTAAAGATATACATCCAACCACATTCATTGTAGCACAATTAATACATTGGAACAGTTTAAGTGTTCATAAATAGACATTTGGTATATTTGTTATTACCCCCTTGCAATAGAATACTGTGATTTTTAAAGAATGAGGTAGATTCTATAAGAGTCACTATTAAAAAATACCTACCATATATTAAAGAAAATAAGACATAGATTATTGTTTGGCATATAGCAACTGTTATATTACTGTTTACAGTGCTTATCTCTGAAGAGTACAATAGAAGTAGGACCAGGGAAGGATGCTTTTCACATATCAACACCTGCAATGTTTGACAGTGTTAATCATATTATTTTATAATAAGTTCAGCCTACATTTTCCATCAAATGACCAAAGAGTTTGATAAAAGTAAGCATTCCTAAACACTAAGCCCCTAAAAATGGAAATGAGGTCTTTTTAATGGATATAGTAATGTAAGAAGGATATAGAGGCATGAATTTCCCATCCTATTGTTCTTCCAATCTTGATTCCATGAAGGCAGGGGATGACCATGATTGAAAATGGAAATCATATAAATAACATCTTTTGAACTTGACTTGTGTCTTATGTTTCCTAAGGTTGTTACAACAAATTACTACAAACTGAATGGCCTGAAAGAAAAAACATTCATTTTCTCACAGTTCTGGATATTAGAAGTCCAAAGGTAAGGTGCTATTAGGGTCATGCTCCCCCTAAAGTCTCTAGGGGTGGATATTTGTCATCCCTCGGCTTACAGCTTTATCATTCCAATCTCAGTTTCCATCTTTACATGGTTTTCTTCGTTGTGCCTATCTCTTCTCTTCTCATAACAATCAGATAGGATTAAGGCCCATCCTAATTCAGTATAAATTCATTTTAACCATTACATCTGCAAAAACTGTATGTCCAAAACCTTGATGACATCTGAAAAAACCTACTCCAAATAAGGTCAAATTCATAGGTACTGTGGGTAGGGTAACAATGTATCTTTTTTGTGGAACATAATTTAATGCACAACTAGATTTTTTTAGATCTTTCACTTCAAATTTCTTATTCCCTGGGATGAATCCTTACGGATTGTATGGCAATAGTGTAGCAGCTGAATTAGCAGTGTTGCTCTAACAGCAATCACAACTTCTGATGGGCCTCAAAGCCTCTTATAGAGCTCCTCTCTATCCCCCCCCAAATTAATATCAGAAATGGAAGCAAACTAAAGAGTAAAAGACTTAATTGCCCTTGGAGCAACTACTTTATATAATTTAGGATGATAATACTCAGAGAATAAAACATTTTTATGACTAAAACTTGCTACATGGAACAAATGATCTCTGATGTGGTATATTTAAACATATAGTTGACCCTTGAGCAATGTGGGTGGTTAGGGGCACCAACTCCCTGCATGGTCAAAATCCATGTATAACTTTGGACCCCTCCATAACTTCACTACTAATAGCCTACTGTTGACAGGAAGCCTTACTGAGAACATGAACAATTGATTAACACATATTTTGCACACTTTATGTATCATATACTGTATTCTTATAATAAAGTAAACTGGAGAAAAGAAAATGTTATTAGGAAAATCATAAGGAAGAGAAAATACATTTACAGTGCTGTACTATAAAAACATCCATGTATAAGTGGACCCATGCCATTCAAACCCAGGTTGTCCAAGGGTCAACTGTACTCATTATCTGAAACTAAACACACACTCTATTAACAAGGGAGAATAACCATAACATTATACTTCAGAAATTTCATATGTACAAGCCAGTATTGACTTTCATTTTTCTTAACTCTTAGGAAGGGATGATCACAAAGAACCAATTATGTTGTCTCCTACACAATCACTTAGGTAAGCCTTGTGTGAGTTTGTAGTTAAAATCCTTTTGTTCTTTGACTTTTGAGGAATCCCTGTGGGTGTTTAACCCTAAATGAATATATCCTGGACCTCTAGCAACCTGGAAGCCAACTAACTAGAGACTTCTCCTGATGCAATCATGAAATATTGGCTAAGACTTTTTTTAAAAAAGATTTTATTTATTTATTTGACAGAGAGAGAAAGAATGAAAGAGGGAACATAAGCACAGTATGTGGGAGAGGGAGAAGCAGGCTTCCCACAGAGCAGGGAGCCTGATGTGGGGCTTGATCCCAGGACCTGGGACCATGACCTGAGCCAAAGGCAGATGCTTAAAGACTGAGCCACCCAGGAAGATTTATTTATTTATTTGAGAGAGAGAGTATGCACATGGGTGTGCATGAACAAACATGGGGGAAGGGGCTGAGGGAAAGGGAGAGAATCTCATGCAGACTCCCCACTGAGCACAGAGTCCAAAGTGGGCCTCAATCTCATGACTCTCAAATCATGACCTGAGCTGAAATCAAGAATTGGATTCAACCAACTGAACCACCTGGGAGCCCCCTATTTTGAGTTTTAAATGCATAGGTGAGCTCATAAGAAAAAAGTGAGGGGAAAAAAAGACAAAAACAAAACAAAAAACCTGTCAGCTTTCAGAAAGAGAACATTTAAATCCTGAGTTATAAGCGCCTGAGCAGTCCAAAGAAATCTTCGACCTTATAGAGGCTTGAACAACTAAGAACTATAGTTTGTTGTTATTATTTTATACTTCATTTTTGAATGGATGATACATCTACATGGTTCAAAAATAAAAATTATGTAAGTTTTACCCCCCACCACCCATCAATTCCCCTATTTCCTATAAATAATGTATTTTATTAGTTATGATTCTTTGAGTCTCCTAGGCAATATAAGTAGTTGTTCTTCCTTCATACCCAAAACATAGCCTACATTTTGTATATAATCTTATGAGATTTGATGTTGTTTTCAGTTAACAGTGTATCTTGGAAATATTTCCATATCCATACATGGAGATTTTCTTTGTCTTTTAAAACACCAGAGAGTATTCATTTGTGCAGAAAATAATTATTTATTGATGAATATGGGTTCCTGCAGTGTACAAACATGTAATCACATCATAATGTATATTTGTAAATATATTGGTACAATTAATTCCTAGAAGTGGTTTCCTTGGATCATAGAAAAAATCTGTGTTTTATTTTGAGAGAGAAAGACTGCTTGATTGTCCTCTGTAGAGACTGTGCCCTTTGACAGTCTGAACCAGTGTTGTAAAGCACATCTCTTCTGAAGGCTGATGCACGAAGCCCATGTCAAAATTTTGGAATTTTTTCTCATCTCCTAGATGGAAAAATGGCATCTCACACTTTATTTTATTATGCATGGTGATGGATATCTTTCCATACATTTAAGAACCTTTTGTATTTCTTGTTCTCTGAACTCTTTATTTTTGTCTTTTGCCCATCTTTCTATTGAGCTTTTGGAGCTTTCATTGCTGATTTCTAGGAACACTCTAAAGATAAAAAGGGATAGTATTTCATCTGTCACAACAGAAAATATTACATAAAGCCTATACTCAGCAAAGGAGCACTCAAAAAAAAAAAAAAAAGGATTTGAAAAAGAAAAGATTCATGAAAATATCCCCAGTAGGTCAGACAAGAGACAAGAATTTCTGGTTATTTCTGATAAGCTTATTTCAGTTTGGGCTCTGGGGAAGAATAAAAAGATTTCTGTGAGAAAATTTTAAGAGTCCCTATTTCTAGTGCCTACTTAGTATGGAGATTCTCAAAGGTTAATAAAAACTGATTTAGAGTCAGTGAAACTCTAGAGGAAATGGCCCATGGTCTCTTATTTACTGATCCATAAGCTTCCTGATGGCAGGGAATTTCCATCATAATTCCTGGAATATAGAGATAAAAATAAACTAATGAATAGATTACTACTATATGAAATTCAGTTTTCAAAGCAATGATACCTAAATATTTCTCAAGTGTTTGGTTGCAGGAATTGTAGCAGGGTAACAGTATCTCTCCTAGAATATGGCCCAGGGCAGGGAACCTGAGACCAGAAACCAAGCACACTAACTAGTAACCCTCTATATTAAAGCACAGAGAGAAACTGAATTCAAGTAAAGAAAATAGAAGTGTTTTAAAGTGCTAGGAATTTGAATTAAATATGTAGGGATATACTTTGCAATTTTGACCTAGAACTTAAATTTTAAATATTATAAAACATTCCAAACACACAGAAAAACATATAAATAATATAATAGAAACCCAAGCAGTATTATGAGTTACAATAAATGCTAATATTTCGTTTTAAGAGTCAAGAAAAGCTAGATATGCTAAGAAATAAAAATCAAGGTATCAGTGACTAAAAGTAACATAACATTATTTCTAACTTATACTTTATATCACAAGGAGTTGACAGACAGATTCTTACTCACTGGAGCCACTCAGCATCTCAGGCTGACAGAGGTCCCACAACCTTCCCTCTCTCAACAAGAAGCTTCTGCATGCGTCACAGCCGTGAGAAAGATCATGAAGATTTGCACATCTGGGGAGGGGGTGAAAAGAGTCACAAATCCTTATGTTTCACTGGCCAGTGCAAGTCAGGTGGCCACACTTTAACCTCAAAGTGTGGTTGAGTGTAATCCTTCCTCATACCTGCAAAAAAGGAAGCAAAAATATGGGCAAGCATTTGTTTTTCAACAGAAGACCCAATAAAGAGATAGGAAGAATAAAATAAATAATAGACAAGGCATTAAAAAAACATAAAAGCAATACAACTTAATGATAACATGTATGAAATGAGAGTATTAGTTTGGAGGAAATTTAAAAGAATGTAGCATAAACAACATAAATACCAACCAGAATAAGCCTCTAGTAATATCCATCAAAAAAATTTACAGAGGTCATGACACAAATGGATAGGAAAAGTACTTATAAACATTAAAGAAAGTGAATCACTTATTTAATAAACTTGATTCAAAGAAAATACCATAACATCTAACTTCAATTTTACACAAACTCTTCCAGAGAATAAAGAGAAAATATCACCGCACATTTTACTTATTTTTATTTTTTTTTCTCCCATAAATTTTAAATGGCTAGTGGAACATTGACAGCATGACCAAACAAGGACAGTGGAAAAAAAGGAACATTGCAAACCAATGTAATTAATGAATTATCTTAAGAAAAGCATAATGAACCAAATCCAGAAATGTATATAAAAAATAATGTTTAATGATCATGTTTGTTTAACCCTAGAGAATCTATCAATATAACTCAGCATAAAGTATCTCCTTTAACAAATTAAAGGAGAAAAATCATACCATTACTTTAGCCAATTATTTTAACCAAATTAGCATTAGCTGTAAGACAACATAAATCCATGTAAATAACAGCAAACTAGGAATAGAAGAAACTTAATTTATTTTCTAAAGATGTTATTTATTTATTTATTTATTTGAGAGAGAGAGAGAGAGGGAGGGAGCATGAGCAGGGGGTGGGGCAGAGGGAGAAGCAGATCCCCCACTGAGCCACTAAATCACGACCTGAGCCTAAGGCAGAAGTTTAATGGACTGAGCCACTCAGGTACTCCAGAAGAAACTTAATTTAATCAAAAGTATATGTAAAAAAATTACAGCAAACACTATATACAATAATGAAATGTTAAGGCATTTGGTAAAAAATTAGGAACAAGTCTAAGATGCTATTGCTATTCAACGTTATACTAGAGTCCTAGCCTGCAGTATTAGAGAGGAAAAAAAAATAAAGCTTACAAAAAAAGGGAAAAAAATCATTATCAACAAATAATCTGATTCTCTAAATATAAGGCTCCAAAGAATACAGAAAAATTATCAAATTAATAGGGGTTTAGTCAAAATTGATATATAAACAAAACTAAATTTTTATATGCTGGTAACATACATTAGAAAACACAATTTTTATACATTAAAAATATATGAATTTAAGAAGAAGGCAGCTCTGTAGAGATAAAAATGCAATCAATGGAAAAACAAACGAGAACCCTAAAACTAGACTCATGGAAATCTAAAAACTTGATTCATGACAGAGTTGTAAATGCAAATCAGTGGGAAAGAAGATACTGCTTAGTAAATGCTATAGAGAGACATTTTGTTATCTACATGGAGTAAAAAGTAAGTAAATATCCTGCTTCACAAAATCAATTTTACATGGATTAAGGACTTAAATAGGGTAGAGACCTTTGAAACATTTAATAATAAGAATAATATTTCAAGGTAGGGAGAGATACATTAAGCAAGATTTTTTAAAAATATTTTATTTATTTATTGAAAGAGAGAGGAAGAACACAAGCAGGGGGATGAGGAGAGGGAGAAGCAGGCTCCCCAGTATGCAGGGAGCCTGACGGAGAGCTCAACCCAGGACC
Organism: Meles meles; assembly: GCF_922984935.1. Lineage (NCBI taxonomy): Eukaryota > Metazoa > Chordata > Mammalia > Carnivora > Mustelidae > Meles > Meles meles. The sequence goes on from NC_060072.1 coordinate 31,446,975, forward strand.
CTGGGATCATGACCTGAGCTGAAGGCAGACACTTAACCAACTGAGCCACTCAGGCACCCTTAAAAAAGATTTTTAAAATGCCAATCATAAAGATGAAGATTGATAAATGTGACTATGCTAAAATTAACAACTAATTTCAACAGAAAACCCATAAAGAGAGTAAAAAGACAAGTAACAGCAAGATCTTGATGTTGAAAATATTCCCAAGGATAAATAATTTCATTCCTAAAAATGTAATGAAGATATTGCATATACATTGTGTATGACTTTTTTAAAATTTTTCACCTGTGGTAAAATAGATATAACATATAATTTACCATGTTGGCCATTTTGGAGTGTATAGTTTCATCACATTAAGTGCATAATATTGTTGTGTAATCAATCTTCAGAACCCTTTTCATCTTACAAAACTGGTACTCTATAGCTATTAAATAACAACTCCCCATCCTCCCTCCCACAGCCCCTGGCAACCTCCATTCTACTTCCTGTCTGTATAAACTTGACTATATTAGGTACCTCGTGTAAATGGAATCATACAGTATTTGCCTTTTTGTGACTGGCTTATTTGACTAAGCATAATGTCCCCAAAGTTCATCCATGTTACAAGATGTGTCAGAATTTTCTTTCTTTTTAAGACTAAACAGTATCCCATTGTATGTAGATACCACACTTTGTTTATCCATTCATCCATCTATGGACATTTGAGTTGCTGCTACCTTTGACTATTGTGAATAATTTTGCTATGAACATGTGTGTACAAATGCCTCCTCAAGATTTTTGCTTTCAACTCTGTTAAGTATAGACCTAGAATTGGAATTGCTGGATTATATAGTAATTCTATTTTTAACTATTAAAAAAAAAAACCTGCCATACTGTTCTCTACACCATTTTACAATCCTGTCAACAGTGCATAAGTGTTCCAATTTTTCCATGTTCTTTCTAATATTTCTTATTTTCTGTGTTTTTGTCTTTGTTTTTTCTATGGTGGCCATTTTGACAAGTATGAGGTGATATCTGATTGCAGCCTTGGTTTGCATTTCCCCTATGATTAGTGATGTTGATCATCTTTTCATATGCTTATCAGTCTTCTGTATGTCCTTTCTGGAAAAATATGTATTCATGTCTTTAGCCAATTTTTAAATTGGGTGGCTTGTTTTTGTTGTTGTTGTTGTCATCACATGGATGACTTCTAAAATCCATAGAAATAAGAAAGTTAAAGTATCCAGGAAAATTTATGCATTATAAATTTAATATAAAATTTAAAATAGGCAAATTTAAATAATGTAATGTTTTGTGATTGCACACACATTCATTAAAGCTACAAAGAAATATAAGAAAGTAACAAAATTCAGGCTGTTGGCTACTTCTAGAAAGGGAGGAAGAAATATTGTGAGGAGCACACCGGAGCTTCAATAATATGAAGCGTTCTACTTCTTAATATTCACATTATTCACATAGATTCACATGGACATTTACATTACTGTCATTTTTAAATAGTTCATATGTGTTATATACAATTCATTTCAAAATAAAAAGTTCATAATATGGAAGAAAAATATGAGGGAAAAAGAGCATCAGTGAATAGGAAGCATCAGGATGGGGAATTCTTTATTTAAAGGAAAAAATTATTAAATGAAGAATTTTATGCTAGGTGTTATATGCAACTGAAAAATTATTGAACACTACATCCAAAACTAATCATGTACAAGTTGGCTAATTGAATTAAAATTTTAAAAAATGAAGAATTTTCTGAACAGTGAAATTGAGGTAGTATAGTATATTTGTGTGTGTATGTAACATATAGGAACAGAAAATGTACAATCTAAATATCATTTATGTCAAAACACAATGGGTGAAGTCAAATTAAGAAATCAGCAATGTAGAAATCACTGCTTGATATTATTAACAGTGAACATTGAAAGCAATGAGACACAAAGATATGTATAAATGATAATTTAAATAGATTTACAAAACTGAATACAGAGTTTGAGATCATTTTTTAAAAATGTTTATGACCGGAGGAGTCAAGATGGCAGAGAAGTAGCAGGCTGAGACGACATCAGGTAGTAGGACATCAGCTAGATAGCTTATCAAACCATTGCAAACACCTACAAATCCAATGGGAGATTGAAGAGAAGAAGAACAGCAATTCTAGAAACAGAAAATCGACCACATTCTGAAAGGTATGACCAGCAGAGAAGTGATTCCAAAGCCATGGGAAGATAGACTGTGGGGGGAGGGGCCGGCTCCCAGCAAGCAGTGGAGCAACCAAGCACTAAATCAGGACTTTTAAAAGTCTGCTCCACTGAGGGACATTGCTCCAGAGGATAAACTGGGGTGAAGCCCACACAGGGTCAGCGTGGCCCCAGGTCCTGCAGGGTCACAGAAGTTTCGGGGGTGTCTGGGTGTCGCAGAGCTTGCAGGTATTAGAATGGGGAAGGTGGCTACAGAGACAGAGCCGAGGAGTGAGCTCTTAGCTCAGGGTTACCTTGAACTGGTGGCAAGCTGTGTGAGCTCAGAGCGTGGTCAGAGGCCAGGGAGACAGGAGTGACTGGGCTCTTTTCTCTGAGGGTGCACTGAGAAGTGGGGCCCCGAGCTCTCGGCTCCTCCGGGCTGGAGATTGGGAAGCCACCATTTTCATTCCCATCCTCTGGAACTCTACGGAAAGCATTCAGGGGACAAAACCGAACCCGAACCCGAGCGGATTACTTAGCCCAGCCCGTGGTAAGGGCAGTGCAATTCCGCCTCAGGTAAAGACACTTGAGAATCATTACAACAGGTCCCGCTGCCAGAAGATCAACAAGAAATCCAGTGAAGACCAAGTTCACCTACCAAGGAGAGCAGCGGAATTCCAGAGGAGGAGAAAGCAAAGCACGGAACTCACGGCTTTCTCCCTGTGATTCTTTAGTCTTGTGGTTAATTTATTTTTAATTTTTTTATTCTTCTGCTAAATTTTTATTTAACTTTTACCCTTTTCTTTTTTAACGTTTTATAACTAGTTTATCTAATATATATATATATATATATATATATATATATATTTCTTTTTGTATTTTTTCTTTATTTGTTTTATTTTTTTAATTTTTTTTCTGAAGTTCTTTTTATCCCCTTTCTCCCCCCCCCCCCATGATTTGGGGACTCTTCTGATTAGGTTAAAGTGCATTTTCCTGGGGTCCTTGCCACCCTTTTAGTATTTTACTTGCTCCTTCATATTCTCTTATCTGGACAAAATGACAAGGCGGAAAAACTCACCACAAAAAAAGAACAAGAGGCAGTACCAAAGGCAAGGGACCTAATCAATACAGACATTGGTAATATGTCAGATCCAGAGTTCAGAATGACGATTCTCAAGGTTCTAGCCAGGCTCAAAAAAGGCATGGAAGATATTAGAGAAACCCTCTCTGGAGAAATAAAAGCCCTTTCTGGAGAAATAGAAGAACTAAAATCTAACCAAGTTGAAATCAACAAAGCTATTAATGAGGTGCAATCAAAATTGGAGGCTCTTACTGCTAAGATAAATGAGGCAGAATAAATAATTAGTGATATAGAAGACCAAATGACAGAGAATAAATAAGCTGAGCAAATGAAGGACAAACAGCTACTGGACCAAGAGGGGAGAATTCAAGAGATAAGTGACTACATAAGATGAAACAACCTTAGAATAATTGGGATTCCAGAAGAAGAAGAAAGAGAGAGGGGAGCAGAAGGTTTATTGGAGAGAATTTCCCTAATATGGCAAAGGAAACAAGCATCAAAATCCAGGAGGTGCAGAGAACCCCCTTCAAAATCAACAAGAACAGGTCCACACCCCATCACCTAATAGTAAAATTTACAAGTCTTAGTGACAAAGAGAAAATCCTGAAAGCAGCCCAGGAAAAGAAGTCTGCAACATACAATGGTAAAAATATTAGATTGGCAGCACACTTATCCACAGAGACCTGGCAGGCCAGAAAGAGCTGGCATGATATATTCAGAGCACTAAATGAGAAAAACATGCAGCCAAGAATACTCTATCCAGCTAGGCTATCATTGAAAATAGAAGGAGAGATCAAAAGCTTCCAGGACAAACAAAAACTGAAAGAATTTGCAAACACCAAACCAGCTCTACAGGAAAGATTGAAAGGGGTCCTCTAAGCAAAGAGAGAACCTAAAAGTAGTAGATCAGAAAGGAACAGAGACAATATACAGTGACAGTCACCTTACAGGCAATACAATGGCACTAAATTCATATCTCTCAATAGTTACCCTGAATGTTAATGGGCTAAATGCCCCAATCAAAAGACACAGGGTATCAGAATGGATAAAAAAACAAAACCCATCCATATGTTGCTTACAAGAAACTCATTTTAGATGCGAAGACACCTCCAGATTTAAAGTGAGGGGGTGGAAAACAATTTACAATGCTAATGGGCATCAGAAGAAAGCTGGGGTGGCAATCCTTAGATCAATTAGATTTTAAGCCAAAGACTATAATAAGAGATGATGAAGGACACTATATCATACTCAAAGGGTCTGTCCAACAAGAAGATCTAACAATTTTAAATATCTAAGCCCTTAACGTGGGAGCAGCCAACTATATAAACCAATGAATAACAAAATCAAAGAAACATATCAATAATAATACAATAATAGTAGGGGACTTTAATACTCCCCTCACTGAAATGGACAGATTATCCAATCAAAAGATCAACAAGGAAATAAAGGCCTTAAATGACACAATGGACCAGATGGACATCACAGATATATTCAGAACATTCCATCCCAAAGCAACAGAATACATATTGTTCTCTAGTGCACATGAAACATTCTCCAGAATAGATCACATCCTGGGTCCTAAATCAAGTCTCAACCGGTATCAAAAGATTGGGATCATTCCCTGCATATTTCAGACCACAATGCTCTGAAGCTAGAACTCAATCACAAGAGGAAATTTGGAAAGAACCCAAATACATGGAGACTAAACAGCATCCTTCTAAAGAATGAATGGGTCAACCAGGAAATTAAAGAAGAATTGAAAAAATTCATGGAAACAAATGATAATGAAAACACAATTTTTCAGAATCTGTGGGACACAGCAAAGGCAGTCCTGAGAGGAAAATATATAGCGGTACAAGACTTTCTCAAGAAACAAGAAAGGCCTCAAGTACACAACCTAACCCTACACCTAAAGGAGCTGGAGAAAGAACAAGAAAGAAAGCCTAAACCCAGCAGGAGAAGAGAAATCATAAAGATCAGAGCAGAAATCAATGAAATAGAAACCAAAAAAACAATAGAACAAATCAATGAAACTAGGAGCTGGTTCTTTGAAAGAATTAATAAGATTGTTAAACCCCTGGCCAGACTCATCAAAAAGAAAAGAGAAAGGACCCAAATAAATACAATCATGAATGAAAGAGGAAAAATCACAACTAACATCAAAGAAATACAGACAATTATAAGAACATACTATGAGCAACTCTACGCCAGCAAATTTGACAATCTGGAAGAAATGGATGCATTCCTAGAGACATATAAACTACCACAACTGAACCAGGAAGAAATAGAAAACCTGAACAGACCCATAACCAGTAAGGAGATTGAAACAGTCATCAAAAATCTCCAAACAAACAAAAGCCCAGGGCCAGATGGCTTTCCAGGGGAATTCTACCAAACATTTAAAGAAGAACGAATTCCTATTCTCCTGAAACTGTTTCAAAAAAATAGAAAATGGAAGGAAAACTTCCAAACTCATTTGATGAGGCCAGCATCACCTTGATCCCAAAACCAGACAAGGATCCCATCAAAATAGAGAAATACAGACCAATATCCTTGATGACACAGATGCAAAAATTCTTGCCAAAATACTAGCCAATAGTATTCAACAGTACATTAAAAGGATTATTCACCACGACCAAGTGGGATTCATTCCAGGGCTACAAGGTTGGTTCAACATATGCAAATTAATCCATGTGATACAACACGTTAATAAAAGAAAGAACAAGAACCATATGATACTCTCCATAATGCTGAAAAAGCATTTAACAAAGTACAGCATCCCTTCCTGATCAAAACTCTTCAAAGTGTAGGGATAGAGGGCATACACCTCAATATTATCAAAGCCATCTATGAAACACCCACCGGAAATATCATTCTCAATGGAGAAAACCCGAAAGCTTTTCTGTTAAGGTCAGGAACACGGCAGGGATGTCCATTATCACCACTGCTATTCAACATAGTACTAGAAGTCCTAGCCTCAGCAATCAGACAACAAAAGGAAATTAAAGGCATCCAAATTGGCAAAGAAGAAGTCAAACTATCACTCTTTGCAGATGATATGATACTATGTGTGGAAAACCCAAAAGACTCCACTCCAAAACTGCTAGAACTTGTACAGGAATGTAGTAAAGTGTCAGGATATAAAATCAATGCACAGAAATCAGTTGCTTTTCTCTACATCAACAACAAGACAGAAGAAAGAGAAATTAAGGAGTCAATCCCATTTACAATTCCACCCAAAACTATACCTAGGAACAAACCTAACCAAAGAGGCTAAGAATCTATACTCAGATAACTATAAAGTACTCATGAAAGAAACTGAGGAAGACACAAAGAAATGGAAAAATGTTCCATGCTCCTGGATTGGAAGAATAAATATTGTGAAAATTTCTATGCTACCAAAAGCAATCTACACATTTAATGCAATCCCTATCAAAATACCATCCATTTTTTCAAGGAAATGGAATAAATAATCCTAAAATTTATATGGAACCAGAAAAGACCTCAAATAGCCAAAAGAATATTGAAAAAAAAAAAAAAAGCCAGGGGCACCTGGGTGGCTCAGTGGGTTGAGCCTCTGCCTTCAGCTCGGGTCATGGTCTCGGGGTCCTGGGATTGAGCCCCGCAACGGGCTCTCTGCTCAGCGGGGACCCTGCTTCCTCCTCTCTCTCTGCCTGCCTCTCTGCTTACTCGTGATCTCTCTCTGTCAAATAAATAAATCTTAAAAAAAAAAAAGCCAAAGTTGGTGGCATCACAATTCTAGACTTCAAGCTTTATTACAAAGCTGTCATCATCAAGACAGCATGGTACTGGCACAAAAACAGACACATAGATCATTGGAACAGAATAGAGAGCCCAGAAATAGACCCTCAACTCTATGGTCAACTAATCTTAGACAAAGCAGGAAAGAATGTCCAATGGAAAAAAGACAGCCTCTTCAATAAATGGTGTTGGAAAAATTGGATGGCCACATGCAGAAAAATGAAATTGGACCATTTCCTTACACCACAGACGAAAATAGACTCAAAATGGATGAAGGACCTCAATGTGAGAAAGGAATCCATCAAAATCCTTGAGGAGAACGCAGGCAGCAACCTTTTCGACCTCAGCCACAGCAATGTCTTCCTAGGAAGATCACCAAAGGCAAGGGAAGCTAGGGCAAAAATGAACTATTGGGATTTCATCAAGATCAAAAGCTTTTGCACAGCAAAGGAAACAGTTAACAAAACCAAAAGACAACTGACAGAATGGGAGAAGATATTTGCCAACAACATATCAGATAAAGGGCTAGTGTCCAAAATCTATAAAGAACTTAGCAAACTGAACACCCAAAGAACAAATAATCCAATCAAGAAATGGGCAGAAGACATGAACAGACATTTCTGCAAAGAAGACATCCAGATGGCCAACAGACACATGAAAACGTGCTCCATATCACTCGGCATCAGGGAAATACAAATCAAAACCACAATGAGATATCACCTCACACCAGTCAGAATGGCTAAAATTAACGAGTCAGGAAATGACAGATGCTGGGGAGGATGTGGAGAAAGGGGATACCTCCTACAACTGTTGGTGGGAATGCAAGCTGGTGCAACCACTCTGGAAAACAGCATGGAGATTCCTCATTATGTTGAAAATAGAACTACCCTATGACCCAGCAATTGCACTACTGGGTATTCACCCTAAAGATACAAACATAGTGATCGGAAGGGGCACGTGCACCCGAATGTTTATAGCAGCAATGTCTACAATAGCAAACTATGGAAAGACCCTTGATGTCCATCAACAGATGAATGGATAAAGAAGAAGTGGTATATATACACAATGGAATACTATGCAGCCATCAAAAGAAATTGCCATTTGCAACGACGTGAATGGAACTGGAGGGTGTCATGCTTAGTGAAATAAGTCAATCGGAGAAAGACAACTGTCATATGATCTCCCTGATATGAGGACGTGGAGATGCAACATGGGGGGTTGGAGAAGAATAAATGAAACAAGATGGGATTGGGAGGGAGACAAACCATAACAGACTCTTAATCTCACAAAACAAACTGAGGGTTGCTGGGGGGAGGGGTGTCATTGGGGGGGTGAGGTTATGGACACTGGGGAGGGTATGTGCTATGGTGAGTGCTGTGAAGTTATTAACCTGGCGATTCACAGACCTGTACCCCTGTACATTATATGTTTATAAAAAAAAATGTTTAGAACCCGATTGTTAAGAATAAAAAGAAAAATGGATAAACAAATGTTCCCCACATCTTCATCTTTACCTCCAATGAAGAGAATTTAAAAACAATTTACCAAGATATGGAAACAACCATAGTATACATACATATGGTATGTATATAAAACATATATGTATATAGTGTTCACACACACAAACACAAATACAATGGAATATTTCTCACCATGAGAAAGAAGGATATCCTGTCATTTGTAACAAAACTTATGGACATTGAATATGTTAGGCTAAGTGTGATAAGTCAGAGAAAGACAAGTTCTGTATGGATCACTTACGTGTGGAATCTAAAAAATCAAACCCATAAAAAACATAGAGTAAAATAGTGGTCCTCAGCACTAGGGGGTTAGGGGGTAAGACTAATGTTGTTTTAGGTTACACACTTGCATAGAGTAGTAAATAGGCCATAGAGATCTAATGCATGGTATAACGAATATAGACAACAATATTTTACTTACAATCATCGAATTTGCTAAGGACACTAAAACTTAGTAAAACTACTAAAAAGAAAAGGCAATTATGAGATGTGATAGAGATGATAAATATCACTATGGTGGCAACAGCATGGCAATGTAAAAATGTACCAAATTAACAAATTGTATATCTTAAACTCACACAACGTTATATGTCAAACATATTCAAAAATAACAGAAACAAACCACTTATCACTGGGGGTTACTAGGGCATCAACTATTTCTCTGTAAATTAATAATAAAAGAAAAATGTCAAGCCATATGGAAAGCAAATAGCCCTAGTAGATGAAGGCAGTATTTTTCCACTGAAAAATTCCACCTAATATGAGCAGGCAAATGATATAATCAGTGTAAGGGCCTGGTTGGCCAGAGGGAGCCCTTTTGTTGTGGGCTTGGATTGACCCTGCCCTTCCTGGAGGAACTTGCTTGCAGGTCCCAGATATAAGAGTGGGCCAGCTGGATGGAGATGTCCAATCAGTGGGGCGCACATATATTTGCTGTGGTGGGTTGGAATTCTATTGGCTGCCTGTATTGCTGACCGAGCATGACGGTGCAGCTTTCCCTGTGTGTTGCAGTCTCGTTGGCCATCTGTGTGTGGGCTGGGCTCAACCACCTCTATAAAGTTAGTCTGTGAGGCAGGTAGTGGAGGAGTGATAGTGTTGAGGTCATCGGGAGCATCAGGAGCAGCATCATAGGGGAAGCATTGTCATCAGGAGCAGCATCGTTGGGAGTGGCCTCACCGGGAGTGTCATGAGCATCACTGAGGGAGCGGCCTCGCCAGCCGGGGAGCAGCCTCACCAGCCTCACCGGGGAGCAGCACTGCCAGAGTGACATCATCGGGAAGTGGCCTCGCCAGCGGGGTAGCGGCCTCGCCATCATTAGGAAGCGGCTTCAGTCAGGGAGCAGTGCTGCCAGGAGTGTCGTCGTTGGGTGGGGAGCCATTGGGTAGTGGCCATCGTCGGGTAGCGGGAGTCGTTGTGTAGGGGGAGTCATCGGGTAAGGGAAGTAGTTGGGTCGGTGTCCTGGTCGTTGTTGCCTCTTTGTAAGAGATGGTCCTAACTGGTTGGTTTGATTTCCTATGCTTGGCGTGAAATAAAGCTTTGCTTGACTTTTGCTTTGTGTCGGTCTCGTCCCTTTGATCATGGACCCTAACACTGGGGGCTCGTCCTGGATCAAATGGCGAGAACTGAGCCAGCATCAGAATTTCTGGGAAAAGCCTCTGGAGGTATTGGGATCTTGTCTGTCTGTCTGTCTGGTTGCGGAGCTCCACGGTATAGCCCACTGGGGAGAATCTGGATGTGGCCATGCTCCCCAGGGCTGGAGTGGATGCGGGGATGCCCCATCTCTCTGCTGGTAGATCGTTGGGGGGGGGTTCAAGTCCCCCTGGGCGGTTGGGGAGGGTTTGAATCCCCCTAGGTGGTCAGGGGGTTCGAGTCCCCCTGGGCAGTGGCTGGGGGGGTTCGAGTCCCCCTAGGTGGTCATCAGGGTTTTGAGTCCCCCTAGGCGGTCAGGGGGTTTGAGTCCCCCTAGAAAATCCCTACTGGTGGCAGGACCGCTGGGCCTGTGGTTGTCTTTGTATTGTCTTTTTGTTGTCTGTTGTGGTGTTTGTTGTGTTTGGGGGAATTGGGCAAGCATAGAGTGAGGGGACTCTGACTTTCAGCTCTCCATTCCTCATAATAGATGTGGGGCTTCCCCCTCACTCATTTTGTGTGTTAAGGGCTATGACTGGAGCCAACTGGGGTTAGTCTAACTTGGGACAGAGACTTGAAGGAATACTCCCAATCAGCTGCCAAAACTCCCTTTGTTTGGGGGAATTCCTTGCCTTCTCTGGCCTGATGTGGACTGCCTAGCCCCTCCCCCTTACAGGCGGGAGAGCATGGCATCTGAAGTGGAATGGGCCCAGGTGGAACATGAGGTCTGTTGACGGAGGGATGGCTGAACTGATGGTTGACTGTCTCAGGGTTTTGATGGGTAGTTGTTAAAGTGGCTTTTGGAGTCTTTGGTAACCTGAAACTTTGAAGTTTTGCTTGGATGACAAATGGGATAAAATGCTAGGGTGCTGGTTGCTGGAACTGGGTTTGTGCTTTTGAAATCTATTGGTAAATATATTTTGTGCTTAGCTGCTGTTACAGCAGTTCACAATTGGTTAAAATGTAAGCAGTGTTCTCTTTGCCTGCCCAGAATTGTAAATGAGATCTCTTTGACTCATAAGGCTTTTCTTAATACAGTGAGTTACTCAGGAAGTACTGCTAAATCAATGATAAACCTTGGGTTACATTTGGGTAAATGCTGTAACTACTCCAGAGGTTCTGTACATTTCCTGGAGTTTCAATGGTTTGATAAGGGTCATCACTTGATATTTAACCATATCTATTCTGAGTTTTTGTCATTTGTGACTGTTTTGGTTCTCTTGCGGGATGAATTCCGCCTTAAAAGAAATTCATATGGGAGATTTTCAGAACAAATACAGGTCTTTAATGTGTTGAAGTCCTGGAACTGAAATAGGTAAGAATTTCCAGGGGTAGAAGCTGCACTCAAACTAAGCCAGAATTAAAACAGTGACTCGAGGTAAAGAGGAGTCTCCAGGAGCTTTCCTAGGAAGGCTTATTGAAGCCTATAAAATGTAAAGCCCAATCAACCCTGAGGCACCCAAAAATCAGAGGACAATGAATCTTACTTTTGCCAGTCAGTCAGCCCCAGATATAAGGAGGTAACTTCAGAAAATTGAAGGATTTGAAGGGAAGAATCTGACTGAGTTAGTGGGAATAGCAGAAAAGGTGTTTAACAACAGGGATGGACAGGAGGATGACAAACAGACAAAAAAAAAATGGTTAAGGTTTTGGCATTACATGAGACAGGTAGAGGATAGTAAATGGAAGGAAAAGCCTAAACACAAAGAAGGCAGGCGGGAAGGCTTAGGTTCAGATCAGTGCGCTTACTGTAAGGAAAAAGGACACTGGGACAAGGAGTGCCCCAAAAGGAAGATGGCAATGCTGGCCACCAGAGTAAAAAACTGGAGGGGAAATCAGTTGATTTTTTGGTGGACACGGGAGCACAACTTTCATCATTACTTATCTCAAAGATGCATTTCTCTGCATATCTTTAGCAAGGGAGTCTCAGGCCCTTTTTGCTTTTGAGTGATCTGACCCACAGGAAGGGTTCTAAGGCCAGCTCACCTGGACAAGACTTCCCCAAGGGTTCAAATATTCACCCACCATTTTCCAGGAGGCCCTACATGAGGATTTGCATGAGTACAGAACCTCCAACCTGGGAGTCACTCTGTTACAGTATGATGATGACTTTATAGCAGCCATTGAGGACTATGAGTTATGTTTGCAGGGGACAAGAACTCTCTTATAGACTCTGCAGGAAAAAGAGTATCGGGTGTCGGCAAAGAAAGCACAGCTCTGTCAGAGCCACACCACTTATCTAGGCTTTGATCTCCACGAGGGAGTGCATTCACTGTCTGAGTCCAGGAAACAGGTGATCATCCGATATCCCCGCCCCACCATATCCCAACAAGTGAGGGAGTTTCTTGGGACAGTGGGCTACTATAGGCTGTGGATACCATGGTTTGCAGAGATTGCCTGACCTCTCTACGAACTGGCAAAAGGGGGGCTCACTATGATAGAATGGACAGCTGAGGCCGAAGGAGTATTTTGGGAATTACAGCCTCACTGAGTGCCCCAGCATTGACCATCCCAGATGTTACCAAGCCCTTCCATTTGTATGTGGATGAAAAAGTAGGGGTGGCCAAAGAAGTTTTGACTCAGACTCTGGGGCCTTGGCAAAGGCCAGTAGCCTATCTTAGCAACAAACTAGATCCAGTAGCGGCTGGGGTCCCCCCCCCCCCGCCTCTGCATAATTGCTGTCATGGCCCTCCTGGTCAAGGATGCAAGTAAATTGACTTTGGGTGAAAATCTCATCTTGACCACCACCCACGTTATTGAGGGCCTTCTCTGGACTCCACCGGACCGATGGATGACGAACGCCTGAGTGATGGGGTATCAGGCCCTCCTCCTCAATTAACCAAGAGTGACCTTCCAGCCCCTGGTAGTGCTAAATCAAGCCACGCTGCTGCCAGAGGAGCTGGCTGGCCACCCACACGACTGAGGGGAGGTCCTAACCCAAGTCGCAGGAATAAGGCAGGACCTCAGAGACATTCCCCTCCCAGATGCAAAGATGACTTTTTTCACAGATGGGAGTAGCTACATGGTCAATGGAAAGAGGTATGTGAGGACTTTGGTGGATTCTCCTGAGCAGGAACTCTGGACAGCAGCCCTGCCCCACGGAACCTTGGCACAAAAAAAGCGGAGCTGATTGCACTCACCAAGGCACTGCAGATGGCCAAAAGTAAAACCGCCAACATCTATATGGACAGCAGGTATGGCTTTGCTATTCTCTATATACATGGAGCTATTTATAAAGAAAGGGGGTCTATTAACAGCAGAAGGAAAAGGAATTAAAAACAGAGGAGAAATATTGGCTCTCCTCCAGGCTATTTGGGACCCAAAAGAGGTGGCTGTTATGCATTGCCCCGGACACCAAAAGGGGACTGATCTGATTTCAAAGGAAACCAATTAGCAGATCAAGCTGCAAAGTAAGCAGCCTGAGAGACAGTGCAAGAACTGGTTACACTCCCGGCTCGAGCCCTACCAGAAAAACTGAACTATACAGAGGAAGATTTAAAGTATTTACAAAAATGGGCTAAATTGGACTATGAAAGGGGACTGGGCTAAGACTAAAGCAGGAAAAATAATTCTTCCTCGAAGACTAGGTAAGAAGTTAGTAGACCAGATACATCAGGGTACTCATTTGGGGACACGCAAACTCAAGATGCTTATAGGCAAACAGTTCCAGGTTTCTATATTAGGGCATATGGTTTAGGATGTAGTTGATGGATGTGCTCAATGCCAGGCAGTTAATGTGGGAAAAACTAGAATGGGAAGAGGGAAAAGAGAGAGATGGTAAGGAATCAGGAATTTATTGGGAAATAGAGTGTACAGAAATAAAACCCAGCAAATATAGGCACAAGTATATGTTAGTTTTTGTAGATACCTTTTCAGGCTGGGTGGAGGCTTTTCCCACCAAACATGAGACAGAGATGGAGGTGGAACCACATCCTTACCAACCCCAGGACTTGGTTTGGATATGTCACCATCAAGTGGGAAACTTGGAGTCTCGCTGGAAGGGACCATTTATTGTCATCCTGACCACCCCCACGGCAGTAAAAGTAGAAGGCATCAGGGCCTGGATTTCCGCGTGTCACATCAAACGAGCTGAGAACAAGGATGCCCCCCCAGAGATGGAAGCCACAGCCGATGGACCCCGCTGGCCATGCACTAAAGCTAAGACTCAAAAGAGTATGAGTTCATTGTTGTTCCTATTGTTACCTGTTTGTGTAAGAGTGATAAAAATGTTAGTCTTGTATGCTCAATATAACCCATTACAACAGGAGAACATAGAACTGGCTGAAAAGTCAAGGATTTGACTAAATTCCAAAAAAAGGGGGGGAACATAGGGGCCTCGTTGGCCAGAGGGAGCCCTTTTATTGTGGGCTTGGATTGACCCTGTCCCTCCTGGAGAAACTTGCTTGCAGGCCCGGATGTAGGGGTGGGCCAGCTGGATGGAGACATCCAATCAGTGGGGTGCACATATATTTGCTGTGATTGGTTGGAATTCTATTGGCTGCCCATATTACTGACCGAGCATGACTGTGCAGCTTTCCCTGTGTGTTGCAGTCTTATTGGCCATCTGTGTGTGGGCTGGGCTCAACCACGTCTATAAAGGTTAGTCTGTGAGGCAGGTAGTGGAGGAGTGATAGCATTGGGGTCGTTGGGAGCATCGGGAGCAGCAGCATTGGGAGCAGCAGCGTTGGGATCATTGGGATTGTCGGGAGCAGCGTCATAGGGGAAGCATAGTCATCAGGAGCAGCATCGCCGAGAGCGTCATGAGCATCGCCGGGGAGCAGCCTCGCCAGCCGGGGAGCAGCCTTGCCGGGGAGCAGTGCTGCCAGAGCGTCATCATCGGGAAGCAGCCTCGCCAGCCGGGGAGCAACCTCACCAGCCAGGGAGCAGTGCTGCCAGAGCGTCATCATCGGGAAGCGGCCTCGCCATCATTGGGAAGCGGCCTCAGTCGGGGAGCAGTGCTGCCAGGAGTGTCATCATTGGGTAGCGGAGCCATGGGGTAGCGGCCATTGTCGGGTAGCGGGAGTCGTCGGGTGGCGGGAGTCGTCGGGTAGAGGGAATCATGGGGGAATCGTCAGGTAGGGGGAATTGTCGGGTAAGGGAAGTAGTTGGGGTCGGTGTCCTGGTCTTCATTGCCTCTTTGTAAGAGACGGCCCTGACTGGTTGGTTTGATTTCCGATGCTTGGCGCAAAATAAAGCTTTGCTTGACTTTCACTTTGTGTCGGTCTCGTTCTTTTGATCATGGACCCTAACAATCAGAAAGTTACCATTTTTGCAATTCTTTAAGAAGTAAATAACTCAGGCAAAGGACATCAATGGTTAGTTAAAACAATAAATGAAAAGTTCATGGGGAAATCTGTAGTGAGGAGATCAAGCTTTCACCATTTGAACTAAGTGAACAATCTCAGCTTCATGAAAAGCCACAAAGTAAATGCTTCCTGATATGAAGGGGTATAATCAGCACAGAATGATATTTGAAGATTTCCCACTTACAAAAACAGAACAACAAAAAAAGAACTGATTCTAATCAAGCCATAAGTCTAAATTCTCTGGAAACATTGGGGTATTAAAGAAAAGTTAGGAAATAATGTGAGGAAACATTCCTACCACCTGGAATGTGGAAAATCTAGAGAACAATTAGAACATTTTTATATCAAATCAGTGTGTATAGCTTTCTCACTAGAATACTGTAGTTGCTTCTAAAGTGATTTCTCTGTCTCTAAAATTCTTATTCTTCTTTACCACAAAGTCACACACATAATACCATAAAATTTCCTGGCAAGCCATAAAAGCAAAATCACTCAAAAACCAATTATTAAGCATTTACTTAGCTAAACAGTACAGGTGTACAAATAAAGACATGTAATACATATAATCCCTTTCCCACCCACGTCAACCTCCACCTTTATTAACATCATTTCCTTAATAAAAAGTTAAAAGAAAAAAGTGTTAATCATTTTCACCGAGGTCATAAAGGCATTTGATATGTACTCCAACGTTATTATTTTTTAAACCTTATTAAGTCTAGTAGGATATACCCTTGACTTTATATTCAAATATATATCAGAACAAAAAATTTTTTTAAATGATTGCCATTCTAACAGGTGTGAGGTGATATCTCATTGTGGTTTTGATTTGCATTTGTATTTGATTTGATTTGCATTATGCTAAGTGAAATAACTCAGAGAAATACAAATACTGTATGATTTCAGTTATACACAGAATCTAAAAAAAACAAAACAAAACACACACACACACACACACACACACACACACAAACTCACAGAAACAGAGATCGTATTTGTGGTTGCCAGAGGCAAGAGTTGGGGGGTAGGCAAAATGGGAGAAGCTTGTCAAAGAGTACACACTTCTCTTTCTTTCTCTTTTTTTTTTTAAGATTTTATTTATTTATTTGACAGAGAGAGACACAGCAAGAGAGGGAACACAGGGGGAGTGGGAGAGGGAGAAGGAGGCCTCCCACCGAGCAGGGAGTCTGAGCAGGGCTCTATCCCAGGACTGTGGGATCATGACCTGAGCTGAAGGAAGAAGGTTAATGACTGAGCCACCCAGGGAGTCCCAAAGGGTACAAACTTCTAGTTAAAAGACAAATAAGTCTTGGAGACATAATGTACATCATGGTGATATAGGTAATAATACTGTATTATCTATTCGAAAGTTGCTAAGGGAGTAAATCTTAAAAGCCCTCATCACAAGGAAAAAAAACTTGTAGCTATGTGAGGTGATGAATGTTCACTACTTACTGTGGTACCCATTTCACAGTATATGTCTACATTAACTCACTAGTTTGAATACCTTGAATTTATACAATCAATTGTATCTCAATAAAATTGGGGAAAAAAGTCATTGTGACCCTAAAATTCTAATAAACATTGTCATGAAATTTAGAAAAAGAAAAGGATCCAGAATTTTTCCTTCTTCCTTATCTGTTTATGAGGAAACCCAAAGTGGTGGCTAACCTGAAGGAGACAAAATGCTGCAGTATGGGTGACAGATTGGCTACCTGATTGCTGAGGCCCAACCTCAGAGAGACCATTTCCATAGTTTAATGCATTGTTGCTGTGCCTGCTCTACCTTATGACCTGGTGGGTCAGATGAAAATGAGTTGCATCATGACATCCTATCCCGTGATCCCCAGTTATCATGCCAAGAGTTACCAATGAAATGTTAAATAAGGTTCTGCTTTTTATGCTGTAAAAGGTATGTACTCGCTCTAGAAACCTAGGAATCTCATTTATAACTCTCCTGTCAGGACACACCAGAGAGTCCTTATCTCTTATATTCTATCCTTCCACAAGTGGTACTGGCATGTTGAAAACCAGAGAAAATTTTTGGAAAAAATACAAATGATCAAAATTGGTCCAGCTAAAAATAGGAAACATTATAGATCAACAATCCTTAACGAAATGGGAGCAGTGGTCAAAAGTCCTGTTCAAAAGGGCAAATTTTAGTATTTCAAATGGGTTTTGAAATTTTACCTTGATTGAGTTATAAAGTAAATCTTTTTTTTGAGATTTTATTTATTTATTTGACAGAGAGGGATCACAAGTAGGCAGAGATGCAGGCAGAGAGAGAGGGGGAAACAGGCTCCCCGCTGAGCAAAGAGCCCGATGTGGAGCTCAATCCCAGAACCCCAGGATCATGACCTGAGCCAAAGGCAGAGGCCTAATCCACTGAGCCACCCGGGTGCCCCAAAGTAAATATTAACACATTTCACAGTAAAGGTATTCCATGATGCAAAGTCTCTGACCACAATTCAGTTATGTTAGAGGTTAAAAATATAAATTAATAAAATATGTATATTTGTACATTTTATAATATATTTCCAGATAACTCATGGTTAAAAAAAGAAATCATTATGAAAATTAGAAAGATTTTTGAACTGAATGATAACAAAAATATTTCATATTTAAAATTGTGGAATGAGGGGGAAATGGTGTTCTGAGAATTGTAACTTTGGTGTTTCTATTAGAATAGAAGAAAGCCTGAAAGGAGCTACATCTGCAATTGAGTATGTTTTAAAAAGAGAACACAATGAACCCAAAGAAAGAGGTAGGAAGGCAATAAAGTGTGGAAATAAGCAAAACTGAAAACAACAAAAACTAAGTAGATAAGCTTCTGGTGTGGTTAATCAAGAGGAAAAACTAGAAGATGCAAATAAATGTATTAATCAAAACCATGAATAAATGCAAAAATAAATGAGAATAAGACTATTTTATCAGCAACTCTAAACCAGTAAATTTGAAAACTTGGATAAAATGAACAATTTCCTATAGCGATATATCTCAGAAAAATGGACTGGAAAAGAAAGAGCTGACTATGATTAATAGATTGAAGTATTTGACAATACTTCAACAAAAAGTATTCCTTATAACTGGTGGAAAACAGTAAGAATGGTGTAGTAAGAGAAGCCTTAAATAAGGGAGTGGTTTATTGGATAATACTTGGCCTCCCCCATATTTGTCCTATCTGTCCCCGGGGGGGGGGGGGGGTAAAACTTAGCACAATGAAGCTAGAAGTAGTAGGCCTCCTAAATGAAGGAAATTGTACCATTTCACAGTCTATTTTCTGTTGAAATTTTTCTGAGCAGCTAAGATGCATCTGGAGGGCATCTATCAGTTTAATGGTTTAAAGGAATTTAAGTGAATAATATATACAAGATATACAGAGTTTATCACTTTTTTTTTTTTTTTTTTTTTTTTTTAGCTCAACAGCTCTATGTGCAGCAGGATTCCCTTTAAGTCAAATCTCATGCCTGAAATATTGGTGATGCTACACAGCTGAGGTTAAACGAGTGAGTTAAAAATGAAGATTCACGAAAATCCCAGCTATTTGAAGCTGGTTATTTATATTAGGACAAGTAATGATTTATATCAAAATGCCTCAAGTATATAATGCTTGCTAGCAAAATTCGTGCTATAACTATTGAAACATATGCTTTTGGCTAAATAAGGAGAAAGGGAAGGTGAAAGGTAAATTAAATTGATTTCTGCTTAGTTCGGTAGGAAACAGGAAGTAAGAGGTGAGAAGAAGAAAGATGGAATTTCAGTGATTTTAAAGATTACATTCACATGAGGGAGTTAATGAGTTGAGGTAACTATCCAAATAGTGCTGTATAACGAAACAAAACAAAACACTGCACTATTCTACAAAGCAGTTGTACTGTGAGAATTTATCAACTTTCTTAACTTGGCTTGAATAGACATTACAAGTTCAGTTTTAATTAAAACTGTCAAATACATGAAGTTTGCTTTCAAAGTCCTCTCATTCCTTTTTTCTTTCTTTTTTTTTTTTTTTTTTTTTTGGTACTTCTCTCTGTCCTGCTCTTTTTCAGACATCAATCTTAATACCACAACTTGCCTCACTCAGGCACTGCCCATATTCCAAAATAACTTTCCTAATTTTTCTTCGGAGTTTAAGGATTTCTGCTTGGGACTTACAGCATTTTCAGCTCTGACACATCCAGCAGCTGAAGTTCATATCTGCAATGTGTTCCCATGGGCGTTCTGAGCATGAGAGCTTCAACTCTTCCTTCTTCTCTCAAGAAACAGTTACAGGATGCGGAAGTCTGAAAAGGGTATTGGCCTAAGCGGGAAACAGTGGAATCCCCTCTAGTTTTTAAAGTATATTATTAGCATCAGTATTAGTAGTATCATTACTGGTAATAAGTTGTGATATTCTCAGCCAATCACTACATCATTGTGTGAAGACAGCATAGTTAAGAATGATGTGGGGAGTAGCTTAGGGAATATACTCAGTAATACTGTAATAACATTGCACAGTGACAGATGGTAACTCTAGTTACTGTGGTGAGCATTTCATAATGTATGTAATTGTTGAATCACTATGTTGTACACTTGAAGTTAATATAATATTATATGTCAACTGTACTTCAATTAAAAATAAATATAAAAAAGTTGTGAATTAGAGGAAGCAATTCTTGGTAAGCTGATTTACTCTAAGGCAAACATTACTGATGCTCTTTCTTAGAAAATCTGCAATTTTTCAACCATTTTTATTTCAAAAGATCAAGTTGAAAATTAAGAAATTCCACACAAAATGAATGTACACTTTTGTCTCTTTATATCTATTTACCTTGCTTTCATCTCTCAGTTAGATCATATTTAATAATAAATAGAGAGACAGTCAATTTTTAATTGGATAGGATATTCTAACTTGCCTATATGACCCATGAGAAAGAATAGATTTACTTAGATGACAATTCATTTCCTTTCTGGAACTGAAAAAAAGTAAAGGAGTTAAAGTAAACTACTCTGATGTCCTGAGGATAAACACATGCTAAAACATAAATAGTTTTCTATTTAGGAAAGAGAAAAAAGGAGGGGGGGGGAAGAGAGAGAGAATAAAAAGGAAGGAAGGCAAGAAGGAAGAGAAGAAAAAAGGAGGGAAGGAAGGAGGGAGGGAAGGATGGAAAGAGGAAGGTGGGAGGGAAGAGGGAGGGAGAGAAGAAAGGAAGAGAAAAAATGTAAAAGCAGAAGAGAGGGAAGAGGGAAGGAAGGAAAAAAAAGAAAATTTTATGGCAAGACATTGTGTCTTCAACAAAACTATCAGCTCCCCTTGGAGGAGGTCAAGGATTAAATTTTGTACAGCATTGCTTTAGAATCTTCTACAGCAGTGGGCACATGGTAAACATCCAACAGTACATATTGGTTGTTAGAAATAATTAGCCTGCAAATACACAAGATATATTGGAGACTTTTTGGGTTTTATTTTAAAGAAATCAACCCATGTTATAAGAAATGGGGAAAAAATTTCCCAAGCTATTTAAAAGGGGAAAAAAATGTATTTCTCACAGCATTGCACAAGCTACAGCATAAGGGGGTCATATTTTTCCAATGAGCTGGTTCTATTTGATGCCATATGGCAGTATCAGCCCATGTTACTCTGTCAAACTCAGGTAACTAAAGGTCAGGCTATTGAGGGGAGACCTCCAGGAACTGGAACAATTAATCAAATGTGTGTTAATGACTTAATTCTCCTCTCCTTTTTCTCTTATTGTTTAACCTCTTCTAGGTATAACAATTGCTTTGTCATGCATTGCTTTCAAAATTAAGTGCTCATCGAATTTGTTGTGCCTAACATGACTCAAAAATGGGGTAAGAACATATAATTCTAATCTAGTCAAATTCTGATTGAGTAAATTAATAATATCTCAATGACTCTAGAATCAGTTATAATCTAGTCAGGTTCTGGTTGAAAGATTGTCCTTGGTAAAACAGTATAAAGAAGGTATTGCAGTTCAGTTTAATAGACATTAAGGAGGTATAAACAGGATGCTATGAAAAATAACTGATTATTGAAACACAAATTATTTGCAATTCAAAGTTGAGTATAACAATAGATGTACGAATATGTTGAACCATGAAGGGCTTCAAAACACTGAAGAAGTCAGGGAAGGCTTCCCAGGAAAGGTGATATTTGACCTGAACTGGCAAGTTGAGTAGGATATGCCAGGTAAAATATTCAGGTGGGGTGACAGAAGGAACAACATATCAGAATCCATAAATTTGTCAAAAAGCCTAGCTTGAGCAGGAAACAGTAAGATTTTTCCTAGGAGCAGGTGGTTACATATCAGGGAGTGATGTAAATAACATCAGAATGAGAGATTAGCTACCGAATATGAAAGGTGATTTGAAGAAAGCCAAGAAAATAGCACTTTTTCCTGCAGGAAGGGATCCAAAATAACTTTTTATGAAGAGGAAGGACATGGATAAAATTTTCCTTCTCTTTCTCTTATCCTTCCTTCCCTTCCTCCACAGCTATGTGAAAAGTGAACTCGAGTAATAGGAGACATTGATGGGACCCAGTTAGGAGGCAGCTGCTGAAGTGTAAATAAACAATAATACTCGGGAAAAAAGCAGTGACAGTGGAAGCAAAGACAAAATTGAAAAGCATTTAGAGGTAGAATTCACAGGGTTTGGTTATTACACGAGTGAGTTTGTGTAGAAGGTAAAATAACAGGGGGCAGAGAGAGATGTAAGAATCAGGAAGACTGAGAAGATTTTCAACTTGAAGTCTAAGCGACATCATTGCCTTAGAGGAACATTCAGAAGACAAGTAGTTTTAGGAGCAAGAAAACACTTTGGAAAAGAAAAAGTGACCTACTTCGCAAATTTAATTTCTGGGTACCTTTAAAGATATTAAAGAAATGAAAGAGGACATTTGAAATGGTTGATTTTTCAATGTAAGATCCAGGACACAGGTAGAATTTTCTTCCTACTCTAAGTATAGAAGTGGTATATAGTTAACCCTTGAACACAGAGGTTAGAGGTGCCTCCCTTCTACACAGTTGAAAAGCCAAGCTTATCTTTTGAGTCTCCAAAAATTTAACTACTAGTAATAGCCTACTGTTGACTAGAAGCCTTGCCAGAAACACGAATAAGCAATTAACACATCTTTTCTAGGTTATGTCTATTATACATATGTATAATATACATATGCATATGTATTCTTACAGTAAGGTAGCTGGAGAAAAGAAAATGTTATTAAGAAAATAAGAAGAGAAAATACATTTACAGCACCTTACTGTACTTACTGAAAAAAATCTGTGAAAAAAAGTAGAGCCATGCACCTCCACCCAACGTTCAAAGGTCAGCTAGAAGCCCAGAAAATAGTGAGGAAGTAGAAGGGATTTTCTAATCAACTCTCCTTCCTCTAAGAAGAAACATTGTTAACCTGCTGAGTTCAGGGTGAGGTCAGGCTGAGGTTAAGAGAGTGAACAGAGACTGGGGAGACCAGAAGAAATTAGAAACGAGAAGGAAAATTTGCCAAATACAAGTAAAAGATTTAGCATGGAATCAAAGTCAAGATGAGATTAGAAACTCTAAACTTCTAGTTGTTTGATGTTCTATAGCAAGAGAAGAAAGTAAATGACTGGGCTATTCTAAAAAGGTGGAATTCAGTTCTTCCTGGGAAAGCCACAATCAGAGAGTTTGTAATGTTTTGGTACAAGGTAATAATACATGTACTAACATCTCTGGAACTTGGAAATATGTTAGATTTGGTTAAACACTTATGTGTGAGAGACTGAAGTGCATTCTTGGCTGAAAGAAACCAGACAGACTAAAATGAACTCTACTGGTCATTAAAATATCATTACTAATAGTTAGCAAACTGCTATACTAGATCAACTTGTGTTACTCTATTTTAGAAAGGTGAGATTCACCTTGGAAAAATCTTAATGATACAAAATAGCTACTTATTCCCCACTTTTCAGTTCAGTGATATCCTTTTTTTTTTTTTTTTTAAGATTCTATTTATTTATTTGACAGACAGAATCACAAGTAGGCAGAGAGGCAGGCAGAAAGAGAGGGGGAAGCAGGCTCCCTGATGAGCAAAGAGCCTGATGCAGGGCTCGATCCCAGGACCCTGAGATCATGACCTGAGCCGAAGGCAGAGGTTTTAACCCAGAGCCACCCAGGCACCCCAGTGCAGTGATATCCTTAAAGAGTGTTCTGTTTTCACCCATTCCCTAATTAATAACACATTAACATTATTACTTCGATTGAACAGAACCAAACTTATGTTTTAGTCCTCTTGGTCCTTGACCATTTTCCTGAGTATTAGATAATGCGATGCATGTTAACTGGTTAGGGAGATTTTGCTGACCTTGCTCCAATGAACATTAAATCCAGATGGAGAATCTGTAATGAATAGCAAAACACATAGGCAAGTACTTTATTCCTTTGTTGCTTGACTATTTAAGTCAAGAGAAGTGCTGAGAGAAATGTAGCAGAGCCCAAATCTTTACTGCTTGATAGGCATGGGCTTATCATGTTGTTGGCTATGCATGACCTTTTTTCCTGAATGGCACGCAAGAAATTGCATGAGATACTAAGGCAAAATATTCATGTTCCAGTTTGTCTAAGCACATGAATCTCCCTATATCACAATTATATTTAGTTTTCTTTTGAAAGAGGATGAGTTCCTTTAAAAGGTAAAAGGATGTTCTATTAACAAGAAGATTCCAGGTAGTTTGGCTCAAATCTAGAAGTGGAGGGGCCTAATACAGATGTCATATTGAAATCGACTTGTGACTTGATATGTTTGAGGAAATCCAGATTCCAGAGCTTCTCTGGCTTGTAAACTCAGAATTGCCTCAGACTTTATATACTTAAGCCCGTTCCACCCCCTTCCCCAACCCAGGATTCATCACTTTGTAGGGAAGTAATTGTTTTGACTTTTAAGGCCATCTGCATGTTTCTACTATTCTTTCTTGGTTATTCTAGAGACTACAATTTGTATGTTGGACTTAGATGAAATACAAACTTTTATACTTCCCTGACAACTCTAGAACTTCCCTGACAACTCTAGAACTCTAGAACTTTCCATTTCCTTTAGTGGTAAATTAGACTATTTCCTCTAATTGTTCGCTTCTTCACCTGTAATAGAAATATATGTCTGTAACCTTTGGTTTAATGTTGGAGTGTTCCCAGTAGAGCAAACAGAGTATATTTCCTTGAATTATTGATATTCAGTAATCTGCTTCAGCCAGTGGATGCTAATAGAAATAACATGAGCCAAAGTTTTAAATGTAACCGCACAGTTTGCCTTGTATACTTACATTTCTGCCATTTCTGTGAAAAGGGAATGCCTTCAAGAAACTCATGGCCCAAGAATAAGACATAGGGAGTATATCTGAAATCAAACTGCAGCCTGCAGCCAAGCCCAGCCATCCCAGAGACCCATATATAGAGAGAGAGACCCTAGACCCATATAAACACATATATATAACTGAGATTTGGGGATTATTTGTTATGTAACATTATTGCAACAATTGCTGATCAGTAAAACTCTTATTTAGTACCTTTGTATTTTATTAGAGAATAATTGGAGAAAAGTGGAAATAGCATAAATTGGCTTCTGCTTAGTGGTAGTTTCTACAAACTAAAATTTTCCCAGGACCACAGCTATCTATTATTTATTTTTCCTAATTTTTATTTATATAATGCTAATTAACTTTTTAAAGATTTTATTTATTTATTTGAGGGAGAGAGAGCATGAGCAGGGGGGAGAGGGAGAAACAGGTTCCCCACTGAGCCAGGAGCCTGACGTGGAGCTTGATCCCAGGATCCTGGGACCATGACCTGCACTGATGGGGCTTAACCAACTGAGTGCTTAACCAACTGAGCCACCCAGGTGTCCCTAAATAATGTTAATTAATTATCTCATTTTAAAATACTACATTATATAAATATTTCTTTAAATAGTTATTTGAGGGGTGCCTGGGTGGCTCAGTGGGTTAAAGCCTCTGCCTTGGCTCAGGTCATGATCCCAGGGTCCTGGGATCAAGCCCCGCATAGGGTTCTCTGTTCAGCAGGGAGCCTGCTTCCCTTCCTCTCTCTGTGCCAGCCTCTCTGCCTACTTGTGATTTCTGCCGGCAATAAATTTTTTTAAAAAATCTTTTAAAAAAATGAATAGTTATTTGATTTTCAAACATTTAAAATTTTAATGCAATTTTTTACTACTCCAATAAGCACATTGTTCACATAAGTTTCTAGTTATTCCTAATGCTGTATTCCAAAAATTCCTCTCTTATTTTGCTTCTCAACCTTGAAAATGGAAATCATGATTTGCTTGCTACTATTGAATGGTACTGAGAATCACTTAAAATATATTTATTGTAGGAAATATTTTTTATAGTACATGTTTCTCACAAATTAGACAATATGAGTAATTATTGAATATAGACTTTATAATTACTTAACCATACCTCTCCCCAAAGGGATTGGCTTACTAAACTGTATTTATTGTACTTAATGTAAAGCAGTGTGATAAAAGTCTTAACTGGAGATAGTGTCAGAAACACTATGAATTGAAGTTTATAAGTTAAACATGTTAAATGAATGTTTGGAAGCCTAGCACACAAGTTAGGAAAAAGACCTATCAATACATGTTAGGTAATATGGATATAAAACCAGTAAACAAAATTCTCCTCTTCTTCAATAAAACAATAGGGAAACCAGATAACAAAGTAGATGAAAGTTTAGTTGGGACTTGAGACTGGGATGAGATTAACTCTTAAGAACTAAGACTGAGAAGTGAAGATGGAGCTTCTCAGTGGCTAAAAGTGAAATCCTCTCCAAGGAAGGAGTGTCATGAGTGTTCAAGGGGAAATTGAAAAAGTGGCCCCAACATGAAACCCCAGCTCCAAAGGCAGAGAAAGCTTGCTTCAAGAAGTGTGCAAGTGACACTCTGGTCTCCCTGGCCCCACCCAGTGGCCTGGCACCTAGAATCTGGACGAGGTGTGGCGGTGATAATGATGACATTTACATCAATGGGATAAAATGGCA
The DNA here is from genome assembly GCF_922984935.1 of Meles meles. Lineage (NCBI taxonomy): Eukaryota > Metazoa > Chordata > Mammalia > Carnivora > Mustelidae > Meles > Meles meles. Next base: position 31,473,466 of record NC_060072.1, read on the forward strand.
GCTAAAGAGAGTCCATGACAGTCTGTAATGGAATTGGCCGTTACAAGACCACCAGCTAAGAGTTTTGAAGATAAGGATCATCAGGGTCTAGAAGGATATCCCCACAATCATCACTGACAACACAATTCGAGCTCATCATAAAGCTAGAAAAAGTGTCTGTGGGGACTAACAATAATCTCTTTTATGTTGTCTTATTATAATGATTAATCTTAATCTAAGTTAGGTAGATAAATCCTGTCATAAATTTAGATGCCTGGGCTGCCAAGCATTTATTTCATTTAGTTAGCTTAATGAAGCTATAGATAGAGACACAGGAAATTGGTTGGGAAGGCAGGTTGTAAAATAAGACTAACCTGAGTTGAAATCCCATTCTGTCATTCACTAGCTGTTTGATTTTCGTTGCTAAATTTCTCTGTACCATTTCTTCATCTATAAGCTGCAAATAATAATGATAACTTCTTCATGGGACCGGTATAATAATTAACACATATAAAAGACTTAGATCAATTCCTGGTACTCAATAAATACTAAATAAACGCTGGCTATTATTATTACCTGCTTTATCTCAAGGGAGTTCATGAGGCCTCCCTTGTTTTCTTCTCCTGTCCCTCTAAACCAGGAATACCATAATCAAATACCAAGGAGTGGGAGGGAAGAGCCAGATGTGACTCAGTGACAAATTCACAATACTTCTGCCTTTGTTTGTGCTTGCTTGAATGTGTTTGGGGGTAAGGAAGATACCTCTCTTCTTTCCTTCTCCTGGCTGCAGCCAAGGAAACCAGTAGACAAGAATGCAAAATCTCACACTGTGGAAGAGACAGATGATACAATTATCTTGGTAATGCCCCGGCTCCTGGATGGATGGTATGTTTGTCTTTCTCTTTATTCTTACTTTGGAGGTTGGCTGCTTTCATGAAACAGTTCAGATTTAATACATTCATTCTGGAATAAACATTACTAAATTTGGAAGGAGAACAGTTTGAAACTAATGGAAAGTGGCCAGAGAAAAATGCTAAACCCAAATTACCAATATTTGTTGCATAGAGAAAAGAAAAAGTATGGAATCAATGTTACTTCATAATACAATGCTGTGTGTAATTATTTCTAATTTTAGGAATTATAGTGGGTGAAATGAGTCTTTATGAAGTATTAAATGGATACAAACAAATAAAAAATTTATAACAAGAACTAGACATTATCTGAATGAAATTTCCTAAAAACAAACAAAAAAGAAAAAACTAAATATGAAGGTTGAGTAAATAAATTATGGCATGAAATGGACTATAATGCAACCATTAAAAGATGCTATAGATCTATACTTTCTGAAATCTAAATATGTCCATGATATATTTTCTGTGATAATTTTCTAATTATATAGCATTAAATAATTTTACCTATTTAAATTAAAAGGAGTAGGCCAAATCATGGGTGTGCCTTCGGTGTGTGTATGACTATGAGACATTTTGTAAAGATGTAAGTAAAAATGTTAAGGGGTGCCTGCGTGGCTCAGTCAGTTAAATATCTGATTCATGATTTAGGCTCAGGTCATGATCTCACGGGTCATGAGTTAGTTTCCATGCTCAATAGGTAGTCTGCTTGAGATTCTCTCCCTCTCCTCCCCTGACCCTCCCCCAGTCATGTGCTTTCTCTCTCTCTAAAATAAATAAATAAAATGTTTTAAACAAAATAAAAAAGTTTGATTGCAAAAAAGTTAAGCTTATTCATAAAATTTTAAATCTGAGTCTGCATTCATGAATCATTTTTGAAAAGCAGTTGAAATAGTGACCTAGATGACAAAGATTAGAGGAATGTTTGTCAGTCACTTTTTCAATGTGCAACCTTGAATCAAATTAGACTTCCAGAGAAGATGATGATGTATGACTCCATGTCTGCATACCACACTGGCCAAAATAATAAGCACAACAGGAAACAATAAAGGAATCTCTGTTTATAAAGATATTAGTAAATTACCAAAATCTCTTATTGCAGAATCTAAAATATATTTGTCATTTTTAATAATATTTTATTTAAATAAGAGGAAGATGCTCATATTTGACACATATGTCCCATAATTAAGCGTGGGATGCTGTTTGGGGAAGAAAGTAAGCAATATCCCCAAAAATCCTTTACTTGGAGATTGGACCCTTGCAGTTTGGATGTGTTACAGAAGTATGGATTTTGGATACCATTTTGGATACCCTAGACGATGAGCTCTGTGAAGTTAGACACTGTAATTTATTTTTGTTATTGTTAAAAATCTTATCATCAGTTTCTGGCATCTAATAAGGCCTGAATAAATATTTGTTGAATAAATGCCTGAAGTTGTTTCCCTTCCCACATACCAGCAGCAATGGAAGGAGAAACAAAATGGCAATGTCATTTTAATTTAACCCAACCAAGTTTCATAACCAGGAGGACACAGCTGCTCAGCCACAGAAGAGGGTTAAACAAACAGGCATAAATATTCATCCATCAAGTAAAAATCCTTAGAGTACTACACTGATATGGAAATCTGCCAGGATGATCTGACCAAGACTCTTTAAAATGGAGGAACAGCTAAAATCCAGGAGACTTAAGATTTTAAATAACTTGAAATCTCACACTTTTAATCATTGTACTGGGTCTTTTTCTAAGGAGGATGAGAGTAATCTTTCCAATGACTAAATTGTAATGATAGACTTGTAAGATAACATTAGACTAAAATACTATCTTGCTCATCCAGATGGCTCTAAACAAATTAGAGTAATAAGAGAACTTCTCTGATGCCGTTTTAATCAAAGACTTAGTGATTCAGAATACTTCCTGAGAGACTACATAAAAGCTACATGAAAGTCAATTATGCAGTCTTACCAAGATGGCCACAGGGTTCCACTGGATTTTAGAATGGACTTGAGATTTTATGGTCTTGCCTTCTAAGGATATTTTCCACATCTTAAATTCAGTATTTGTTTTTAAGATGCAAGCTGATCAAAAGTCATAACTGCATCTTATTTTGGCTAGACATTTGTTCATATCACTTTGAAAGTAGCTTTTAAAAATCTGTGGTAAAAAATATATAACACAAGATCTACTGTCTTAATGTTTAAGTGTATAATACAGTATTATCAGTTTTAGACACTGTGGTGCACAGCAGATCTCTAGGAATTTTTCATTTTGCATGACTGAAACTTTATACCCATTAAACAGCAACTTTCCCTTGCTTGAGCCTCTTGCAACCACCATTCTATTTTCTGGTCCTATGAGTCTGACTATTTAAGATACTTCATAGAAGTAAAGTCATTAGATGGATATATATCACTCCATATCTATGATTATGTGTATGCAAAAATGTATTAGAAGTCAAATCAAAATAAATAAGAAAAATAAGTAGGAAGAAAGTAATTGGGACTATAGAAAAACGAACAAAAAGACACCAAGTAGAAATGCCTTAATGATTTATCTGCATATCCAACATATTCTTGTTTTCATCAATCTATGACTATAATAAATTTAAAATTATTTAATAAAAAAATTGTAACCAACTGAGTTATAAAAATAGTTCATTTGTTTTTTTTTTCTTAACTCACCTGTGTGGAAAGACTAAATTACAGACATGTAATGGACCAACGTCTTAAAGCATTAGTTTATTTAATAGGTATGTAGTATATAAATAAGGTAAGTTAAGGCATAACTGTTAAATAACTGAAAATTACTCTGGTTAACTCAAGCAAAAAAGTTAAATTTATTAGATTACTAAGATAGCACACAGAAGTGAAAAACATATTGAACCACCATCTTGCCTTGACACAGTCTTAGGACAAAGACTGCTCTGGATCTTCAACATCAGAAATTATTGAACCTTCTCTTGAGTGTTGATATTAGTTATCTCTGTGCTAGTAACCTTTACTCTTAATGGGGCTCTGTTCAAGACTCATGTTTCCAAGAAAAAGAATTGGATTTGTACAATTTAGATTAGGTATCTCTGTCCTTGACACATTAGCCAGGCAAGTATTTTGGGGGCAGAGGGTGTTGACATCAGCACAGTCACAGGGTAAAAACTGAAAACAAAGATGTTGCTCCAATTTGTATCACTGTAATGGGTTATCCTTTGGTCAGAGCAAAGTTTTCTTGAGGTAGAAGTGGATGCTGATGCCCCTCTCAGAAATGTGGCTTGACCACAGCTGTGTTTGTTCTGGGACTAAACCAGAATTAAAGTTACAAATCGTAAATTGATTTAAATAAGCAGAATGTAGCATGCCAAATGCTACAGCCCTGGTCTATGATGGGAATTCAATATCAGAGTTCCTCTCTCTTTCCCTTTCCTCCAGCTTCTGTTGATAAGAGTGGTAACCCCATTTTCTTTGCTTTATCTTTCTCAAGCTTGCTTCCTAAGAAATGACAACTGATATCTCATAGACTTAAGCAATTCTGTGTTTAGCTCATTTGACATGAGGACTGCATCTTCTCTGATCATTGCTTGCACTAAGGAATAGACAATATTGCAGTAATATGCTAGAAAACATAAGATCATATCTATTTCTTTTAACCAAGATTGTATATTCTGAACGTAAACTTAGTCCAACATCTTGCAAGTCTTGAATTCCCACCCTTCTTAAGGTAAAATGATTATAAAATTATACTTATAAAACTCCCCTTATATAAGAATATCAGAAAAGGTATATGGCTGGGTGTTTTAGTTATCTATTTCTTTATAACATATTCTTCCAAAATTTAGCATTCTAAAAAATGAACATTAATCTCACTATCTCTGTGGGTCAGGAATTTAAGTGTGGCTTACGTTGATGTCTCTGACTCAAGGTTTTTTCATGGGGTTGTATTTTGGGTGCTGGCTAAAACCGTAATCTCACTTGAAGATCCAACTGGGAGATGATCCACTTTCAACTTCCCTCAACATTGTTGTTGTTAGAATTTAGTCCTCCATGGGCTGTTGAACTGATGGCCTCAGTTCTTTGCTGGATGATGTCTAGAGAGAAACTGCCAAGACAGAAGCCATAGTCTTTCTGAAATCTAGTCTTATGACATCTCATCTTCTCTGCTACCTTCTACTCATTAGAAAGGAGTTACTAAGCCTAATCCACATTTAAGTGGAAAGAATTACTCAAGATACAATACCTAGAAAGCAAAATCATTGGGAGCTCTCTTAGAGTCTGCATTTGACATCAAGGAAACCCAGATCTGTGATACCTTTAGTATTGGAAATACAGGTATATTTTGACATTTAGGAAATAGAAGACAGTCATAAAGAACAATAAAGAAACACTAAAACTGAAAAGAGACTTTGGGTAAAAATGAAAAGCATTTATGATTATGGTTCTATAAACCAAGAGGAAAAGTGGTTCAATTGCTAAGGCAGATTTTTATTGGCAAACATTAAGCATTTTTACCAAACATTTGTATCAACATTCAGTAGGCCACAGATTTCTGTACAAATTCAAAGGTTGTGCCGAGTTACCCTCTGCAATAAGTAGCTGCTCATTGTTATTTGTGGTTGTCAGTACAAAGAGCTAAGTAAAGATACTGGCAATGTAGAGAGACATATAAAAGAAACTCCTGTCAATACTAGAAAAATGTTTTAAAAATGACATAATTTTAACAAAGTATGCTTACAAGAAAGGTACATAGAAAGAAAAAATTCAATAACTTAACTTACATAATACAAAAACAAAATATTTTGAGACAAAAGTTCTCAACAGCTGTGTGTCTCTTTTAGTTCTACAGGAAATTATACCTCTTCATATGAAAAACAAGGAGAATAACCAAATTCCTTAATAAAAACATAAAATTACTATATTTAGATAGTTTAATCTTCTTAATGAACTATGAGTATAGATACAGATACCCAGAAAGAATGCCATATGGGGTGGATAGAGTAGCTGAGACATAAACATAGAAAAGGAAAATTAACAGACATTGGAAGAACAACTTAAATATTCAATTTGGATATGTTAAAATCAACATAGCATGTTTTACTTAGGAATTGGCAGATGGTCTACCCTACTAATCACCCTGAAGATTCATTTCTCAGGTAATGGGAAGCTCTCTTGCATGTGTTTGTTTGTGTTTTTTTCCCCCAAGAGAAAGAATGGATAGGTGAAGCTAATACGTTGGTGCCTTATTTGAAAAGATGGGGAAATAATTTTAAATACACATTTTCAGATTAACTCACTAGAGCATTTTTGGGAACATAATGATTGAAAGCTTTAAAAAAGATGTCAACAAACCAGGTTTCCCCAATATTCCTAGCAATTCACCAAGATTTATTTCATGTCAATACTGTGACAAACACTGTGCACCAGAGGTAGAAAGCCAGTGAACCACAGTTCACAGAATTATGTTTTACAATATTTTTTCTAATATTTATTATTTGGAAAAAGTCAAAAAGCATAAAGAAAATATAAAATCACCCATAATAAACATGGTTAATATTTTGGTATGTTTCCTACTAAAAATTGTGTGTTTTTACATATAAATATATGTAGGTAAATTTTTAATACTGATATATAATTTTTATAAACTATTTTGCAACTTTAACTACCTATGATGCCAGGGTTTTTAAATTTATTATTACTCAATATACTTTAAAAACATGACTTTTAGAATATGTGTAATATTCCATTGTGGTTATACACAATTCATCAAATCTGCTCCTATAATGAATATTAGGTTACTTCCAACCTAAATATTTGTTTTGTGTATTTTTGATAGTTGTGTATTAATAAACATCCTGAAGCAAAAATGTACTGGTCATTTATCTTGCAGCATACATCTGTGCTTTCATAGTTCCTACTCTCATGGAGGGAAAAAGTTATAAACAATTACATTTTAAAAAAGAGGTATAAACAGTTATTGGCATATGGTAAATTCTAAAAGACAAACAATGCAAGTCATTGGTCTACATTTCATGTCCTTATCTGCTGTCTCTGAGGATTTCATTCTTTTCTCCTCTCTCTACCAGAACAGTGGGAACAGAAAGCTTGCATTCATTTTCAACACTAAATTTACCCACAGAACTTTCTAAAGACACAAATGGGAGGTATGAGAGAATCCAGGGCTACCATGACAAGACAGTCTAGGCATTAACTCTCCTAAGGCTGACTCAAGCAGTTAGCAGCAATTAACACAATATTATAATCACTCCTGACACCGTTTTTCAATTGGCTCTGCACTAGGCAAAGAATAAGGGGGACTATGGATGTATCATCTAAAATCCTAATAATTTGTATCTTATTTGTAAATATTTTTTGTGTGTTCTAAGAAGAACTGGTATTTGGTTGGATGTGGGATATAAGGGACAGAAAACCAGAATAACCCCAGATGCTAGAAGAAGATCCCTACAAATGAAGGGATAGAATGGGTGAACACTAGGATTTTGGGTTTTGAGCTTAAGGCACCTTGAGGGTCCCTAAGGAGAAGTCAAGTAAGAAGTTATAAGAAGAGTTACAGTCTCATTATGTGAGATACCAAAAGTTCATTTCAGAGTATATAATAAATTGATCATAAATCAATAAGAAAAGAAAGTCAATTTGTAGATCTGAGGCAATACAACATAATCATAAATGACAATAGTTCATTACATGAAAACAATATCACATCCCAGAAGAAAAATTTTAGGAATCAGGAATATTGAAGTAATTTCATTAATTTGAAAATCTGTAAAATATGAGAAATAGCAGCAATGACAATAATGCACTGGTATCTTTATTTCTTTAAAATGAAAGAATGAAGGGGGAGGAAGTCAAGATGGCAGAGAAGTAGCAGGCTGAGACTACAGGTAGCAGGAGATCAGGTAGATAGCTTATCTAAACATTGTAAACACCGACAAATCCAACGGGAGATCAAAGAGAAGAAGAACAGCAATTCTAGAAACAGAAAATCAACCACTTTCTGAAACGTAGGACTGGCGGAGAAGTGAATCCAAAACGATGGGAAGATAGACCGCGGGGGGAGGGGCTGGTTCCCGGCAAGTGGCAGAGCAATAGAGCACAAAATCAGGACTTTTAAAAGTCTGTTCCACTGAGGGACATTGCTCCAGAGTCTAAACCAGGGTAAAGCCCACGCGGGGTCAGCGTGGCCCCAGGTCCCGCAGGGTCAAAGAAGGATCGGGGGTGTCGGAGGGTCGCAGAGCTCACAGGTATTAGAACAGGGAAGCTGGCTACAGAGACAGAGCCAAGGACTGAGCTCTCAGCTCGGGGTTACCTTGAACTGGTCGCAGGCTGGGTGAGCTTGGAGCGTGGCCGGAGGCTGGGGATACGGGAGTGATTGGGCACTGTTCTCTGGAGGCGCACTGAGGAGTGGGGCCCCAGGCTCTCGGCTCCTCCAGACCAGAGACTGGGAGGCTGCCATTTTCATTCCCGTCCTCCGGAACTCTACAGAAAGCGTTCAGGGGAAAAAAGCTCCCAAAAGTGAACCCGAGCAGATTACTTAGCCCAACCCCGGTAAGGGCAGTGCAATTCTGCCTCTGGCAAAGACACTTGAGAGTCACTACAACAGGTCCCTCCCCCAGAAGATCAACAAAAAATCCAGCCAAGACCAAGTTCATCTACCAAGGAAAGCAGGTTCGATACCAAGGACAGCAGTGGAATTCCAGAGGAGGAGAAAGCAAAGCACGGAACTCATGGCTTTCTCCCCATGATTCTTTAGTCTTGCAGTTAATTTTTTTTTTCAATTTTTTTCTTCTGCTGCTAAATTTTTTTAAACTTTTGCCCTTTTCTTTTTTAATGTTTTTAACTAGTTTATCTAATATATATATATTTTTTCTTTCTTTTTTATATTTTTTTATTTGTTTTCTTTTATTAATTTTTTTTCTGAACCTCTTTTTATCCCCTTTCTCCTCCCCACGATTTGGGTTCTCTTCTGATTTGGTTAAAGCACATTTTTCTGGGATCTTTGCCACCCTTTTAGTATTTTACTTGCACCTTCATATACTCTTATCTGGACAAAATGACAAGGCTGAAAAATTCACCACAAAAAAAAAGAACAAGAGGCGGTACTAAAGGCTAGGGACCTAATCAATACAGACATTGGTAATATGTCAGATCTAGAGTTCAGAATGACAATTCTGAAGGTTCTAGCTAGGCTTGAAAAAGGCATGGAAGATATTAGAGAAACACTCTCTGGAGAGATAAAAACCCTCTCTGGAGAAATAAAAGAACTAAAATCTAACCAAGTTGAAATAAAAAAAGGTATTAATGAGGTGCAATCAAAATTGGAGGCTCTCACTGCTAGGATAAATGAGGCAGGAGAAATAATTAGTGATATAGAAGACCAAATGACAGAGAATAAAGAAGCTGAGCAAAAGAGGGACAAACAGCTACTGGACCACTAGGGGAGAATTCGAGAGATAAGTGACACCATCAGATGAAACAACATTAGAATAATTGGGATTCCAGAAGAAGAAAGAGAGAGGCGAGCAGAAGGTTTATTGGAGAGAATTTCCCTAATATGGCAAAGGAAACAAGCATCAAAATCCAGGAGGTGCAGCGAACCCCCCTCAAAATCAACAAGAATAGGTCCACACTCCATCACCTAATAGTAAAATTTACAAGTCTTAGTGACAAAGAGAAAATCCTGAAAGCAGCCTGGGAAAAGAAGTCTGTAACATACAATGGTAAAAATATTAGATTGGCAGCACACTTATCCACAGAGACCTGGCAGGCCAGAAAGAACTGGCATGATATATTCAGAGCACTAAACGAGAAAAACACGCAGCCAAGAATACTCTATCCAGCTAAGCTATCATTGAAAATAGAAGGAGAGATCAAAAGCTTCCAGGACAAACAAAAACTGAAAGAATTTGCAAACACCAAACCAGCTCTACAGGAAAGATTGAAAGGGGTCCTCTAAGCAAAGAGAGAACCTAAAAGTAGTAGATCAGAAAGGTACAGAGACAATATACAGTGACAGTCGCCTTACAAGCAATACAATGGCACTAAATTCATATCTCTCAATAGTTACCCTGAATGTTAATGGGCTTAATGCCCCAATCAAAAGACACAGGGTATCAGAATGGATAAAAAAGCTAAATCCATCAATATGTTGTCTACAAGAAACTCATTTTAGACCCGAAGACACCTCCAGATTTAAAGTGAGGGGGTGGAAAACAATGTACCATGCTAATGGACATCAAAAGAAAGCTGGGGTGGCAATCCTTATATCAGAGCAATTAGATTTTAAGCCAAAGACTATAATAAGAGATGATGAAGGACACTATATCCTACTCAAAGGGTCTGTCCAACAAGAAGATCTAACAATTTTAAATACCTATGCCCCTAACATGGGAGCAGACAACTATATAAAACAATTAATAACCAAATCAAAGAAACACATTGACAATAATACAATAAAAGTAGGGGACGTTAACACCCCACTTACTGAAATGGACAGATCATCCAAACAAAAGATCAACAAGGAAATAAAGGCCTTAAATGACACACTGGACCAGATGGACATCAGATATATTCAGAACATTCCATCCCAAAGCAATAGTACACATTCTTCTCTAGTGCACATGGAACATTCTCCAGAATAGATCATATCCTGGATTACAAATCAGGTCTCAACCGCTACCAAAAGATTGGGATCATTCCCTACATATTTTCAGACCACAATGCTCTGAAGCTAGAACTCAATCACAAGAGGAAATTTGGAAAGAACCCAAATACATGGAGACTAAACAGCATTCTTCTAAAGAATGAATGGGTCAACCAGGAAATTAAAGAAGAATTGAAAAAATTCATGGAAACAAGTGATAATGAAAACACAATTTTTCAGAATCTGTGGGACACAGCAAAGGCAGTCCTGAGAGGAAAATATATAGCGGTACAAGCCTTTAAGAAAGGCCTCAAGTACACAACCTAACCCTACACCTAAAGGAGCTGGAGAAAGAACAAGAAAGAAAGCCTAAACCCAGCAGGAGAAGAGAAATCATAAAGATCAGAGCAGAAATCAATGAAATAGAAACAACAACAAAAAAACCACAATAGAACAAATCAATGAAACTAGGAGCTGGTTCTTTGAAAGAATTAATAAGATTGATAAACCCCTGGCCAGACTTACCAAAAAGAAAAGAGAAAGGATCCAAATAAATACAATCATGAATGAAAGAGGAGAAATCACAACTAACATCAAAGAAATACAGACAATTATAAGAACATACTATGAGCAACTCTACGCCAGAAAATTTGACAATCTGGAAGAAATGGATGCATTCCTAGAGACATATAAACTACCACAACTGAACCAGGAAGAAATAGAAAACCTGAACAGGCCCATAACCCGTAAGGAGATTGAAACAGTCATCAAAAATCTCCAAACAAACAAAAGCCCAGGGCCAGACGGCTTTCAAGGGGAATTCTACCAAACATTTAAAGAAGAATGAATTCCTATTCTCCTGAAACTGTTTCAAAAAATAGAAATGGAAGGAAAACTTCCAAACTCATTTGATGAGGCCAGCATCACCTTGATCCCAAAACCAGACAAGGATCCCACCAAAAAAGAGAACTACAGACCAATATCCTTGATGAACACAGATGCAAAAATTCTCACCAAAATACTAGCCAATAGGATTCAACAGTACACTAAAAGGATTATTCACCACAACCAAGTGGGATTTATTCCAGGGCTGCAAGTTTGGTTCAACATCCGCAAATCAATCCATGTGATACAACACGTTAATAAAAGAAAGAACAAGAACCACATGATACTCTCATTAGATGCTGAAAAAGCATTTGACAAAGTGCAGCATCCCGTCGTGATCAAAACTCTTCAAAGTGTAGCGATAGAGGGCACATACCTCAATATCATCAAAGCCACCTATGAAAAACCCACTGCAAATATCATTCTCAATGGAGAAAAACTGAAAGCTTTTCTGTTAAGGTCAGGAACATGGCAGAGATGTCCATTATCACCACTGCTATTCAACATAGTACTAGATGTCCTAGCCTCAGCAATCAGACAACAAAAGGAAATTAAAGGCATCCAAATCGGCAAAGAAGAAGTCAAACTATCACTCTTCGCAGATGATATGATACTATACGTGGAAAACCCAAAAGACTCCACTCCAAAACTGCTAGAACTTGTACAGGAATTTAGTAAAGTGTCGGGATATAAAATCAATGCACAGAAATCAGTTGCTTTTCTCTACACCAACAACAAGACAGAAGAAAGAGAAATTAAGGAGTCAATCCCATTTACAATTGCACCCAAAACTATAAGATACCTAGGAATAAACCTAACCAAAGAGGCTAAGAATCTATATGCAGAAACTATAAAGTACTCATGAAAGAAACTGAGGAAGACACAAAGAAATGGAAAAATGTTCCATGCTCCTGGATTGGAAGAATAAAGATTGTGAAAATGTTTATGCTACCGAAAGCAATCTACATATTTCATGCAATCCCTATCAAAATACCATCCATTTTTTCAAGGAAATGGAACAAATAATCCTAAAATTTATATGGAACCAGAAAAGACCTCGAATAGCCAAAGGAATATTGAAAAAGAAAGCCAAAGTTGGTGGCATCACAATTCCGGACTTTAAGCTCTATTACAAAGCTGTCATTATCAAGACAGCATGGTACTGGCACAAAAACAGACACATAAATCAATGGAACAGAATAGAGAGCCCAGAAATAGACCCTCAACTCTATGGTCAACTAATCTTTGACAAAGCAGGAAAGAATGTCCAATGGAAAGAAGACAGCCTCTTCAATAAATTGTGCTGGGAAAATTGGACGGCCACATGCAGAAAAGTGAAATTGGACCACTTCCTTACACCACACACGAAAATAGACTCAAAATGGATGAAGGACCTCAATGTGAGAAAGAAATCCATCAAAATCCTGGAGGAGAACACAGGCAGCAACCTCTTCAACCTCAGCCACAGCAACATCTTCCTAGGAACATCACCAAAAGCAAGGGAAGCAAGGGCAAAAATGAACTATTGGGGGGCACCTGGGTGGCTCAGTGGGTTAAAGCCTCTGCCTTCGGCTCAGGTCATGATCCCAGGGTCCTGGGATTGAGCCCCGCATCGGGCTCTCTGCTCCTCGGAGAGCCTGCTTCCTCCTCTCTCTGTCTGCTTCCCTGCCTACCTGTGATCTGTCTCTCTCTCTGTCAAATAAATAAATAAATAAATAAATAAATGAACTATTGGGATTTCATCAAGATCAAAAGCTTTTGCACAGCAAAGGAAACAGTTAACAAAACCAAAAGACAACTGACAGAATGGGAGAAGATATATGCAAACGACATATCAGATAAAGGGCTAGTGTCCAAAATCTATAAGGAACTTAGCAAATTCAATACCCAAAGAACAAATAATGCAATCAAGAAATGGGCAGAGGACATGAACAGACATTTCTGCAAAGAAGACATCTAGATGGCCAATAGACACATGAAAACGTGCTCCACATCACTCGGCATCAGGGAAATACAAATCAAAACCACAATGAGATATCACCTCACACCAGTCAGAATGGCTAAAATTAACAAGTCAGGAAATGACAGAGCTGGTGAGGATGCGGAGAAAGGGGAACCCTTCTACACTGTTGGTGGGAATGCAAGCTGGTGCAACCACTCTGGAAAACAGCATGGAGGTTCCTCAAAATGTTGAAAATAGAACTACCCTATGACCCAGCAATTGCACTACTGAAAAAATTCATGGAAACAAATGCTAATGAAAACACAATTTTTCAGAATCTGTGGGATACAGCAAAGGCAGTCCTGAGAGGAAAATATATAGAGATACAAGCCTTTCTTTTTTTTTAATATTTTTTTTTATTTATTTGACAGAGAGAAATCACAACTAGGCAGAGAGGCAGGCAGAGAGAGAGGAAAGGAAGCAGGCTCCCTGCGGAGCAGAGAACCCGATGTGGGGCTTGATCCCAGGACCCTGAGATCATGACCTGAGCCGAAGGCATAGGCTTTAACTCACTGAGCCACCCAGGCGCCCTGATACAAGCCTTTCTTAAGAAAAAAGAAAGATCTCAAATACACAACCTAACCCTACACCCAAAGTAGCTGGAGAAAGAACAAGAAAGAAAGCCTAAACCCAGCAGAAGAGAAATCATAAAGATCAGAATGATACAAACGTAGTGATCTGAAAGGGCACGTGCACCTGAATGTTTATAGCAGCAATGTCTACAATAGCCAAACTATGGAAGAACCTAGATGTCCATCAACAGATGAATGGATAAAGAAGAAGTGGTATATATACACAATGGAATACTATGCAGCCATCAAAAGAAATGAAATCTTGCCATTTGCGAAGACGTGGATGGAATTAGAGGGTATCATACTTAGTGAAATAAGTCAATCGGAGAAAGACAACTATCATATGATCTCCCTGATATGAGGATGTGGAGATGCACCATGGGGGGTTAGGGGGGTAGGAGAAGAATAAATGAAAGAAGATGGGATTGGGAGGGAGACAAACCATAAGTGACTCTTAATCTCACAAAACAAACTGAGGGTTGCTGGGGGGAGGGGGTTGGGAGAGGGGGAGTGGGATTATGGACATTGGGGAGGGTATGTGCTCTGGTGAGTGCTGTGAAGTGTGTAAACCTGGCGATTCACAGACCTGTACCCCTGGGGATAAAAATACATTATATGTTTATAAAAAAATAAGAAATAAAAAATAAAATAAAATGAAAGAATGACAATCTGTCACATTTCCTTTTTTTCGTCTTCTGTCTTAATCTCAACAGCATTAATGAAACATGATTAACTAGAAAATGTTGGTGGCTTGGAGGCCTAACTTAAATCTTACCAGGCTATGTAAAGGAAATGTTCTAGATTAAAATTTAATGTGTAAACTCTCACAGCAGGAACTATACCAGCTTTTAAAGAAAAATTTATGACTCAAAAGCAAGCAGGAAATTACCTAGCAGATAAGTGAAAGTATTAGCTACTGAGATAAAACATAGCTTCCAAGAGGAGTGTACTTTTCCTGGGTGACAACGTTCCTTACCATTTTTCTCTTAATGGATATGTGTTCATTTATAGCACTTTGTCATTTAGCTAATTCACTAAAAGTTACACACAATGTGCCACATAAAGGGGCATAATATATGCGACCCCAGGCTTCTGTAAATTTTCAAACCTTAAAGACGAGTTTGTAGTGTGCTGACAAACTTGTATTCTCTACAAACAGTATAAATAAAACCTGCATGATTTTAAAGGAAAGAGAAATCACATCCAATTGGAGGACTGAAGATGTCAAAAAGAAAGTTGAACTTGAGCTAGACCATCATGAATTTTGACAGATGAGGGTGTGGCAGAAAGAAAAGGTTTAGAAACGTAGATGTTTCTCAAAGCACACTAAATATTCTAAAACTTTGTAATAGGATGTTTTAAATATTTTTTTTCTCTCCTTGCTACTTTAACACTCTGCAGTTAAGTCAGCCTGACCTCCTGAGAGCTTGAAACCCAAATGAAAATAAACCCCAGGTCCTTTTTGTGAATTCCCCAATTCCTTAACTTGTTCATATTCTCACCTTTTTTCTATCTGGCTCTGACTCAGCCCTGGCTCTAAATTGAAATTACATATTTTACTTTTTGGATTTGGGTGTCTATATTCAGTCTCCCTACCTTTGGTTATTAATTCTCCTTAATAATTTTTTGACATATACCCAACTCTATGACACTTTCTAATCTAAACTGTCTCTCACATGATGATTCTTCTTTGTTTTGGCCTTTTGGGACCCACTCCCAGTGCCTGGATTGGTTGGCACCCAGGGCAGCCTAATATGGATCCACATGAGCAAGGCTTTGGATGTCAATCATGGAAGTTACTTTTGTTTTATTGTTATTTATTTTTTGCTGAAAATACAAATGTTTGTTTGAAGAACTTATAAAAAGAAGGGAAAAATCAACTGCAATTCTACTACTCAAGATAAACACTATTAACCTGTTGATAGATTTCATCCTAGTGTTTTTTCTATTTATATATTTGTATGCATACTTTAAAAATAACATTGCTTTCATAGTACATATATAGTTTGTATCTTGCTTTTACACACTTATTTTATCCTAATCATTTCCAAGTATCATTAAATAGTTTTGACCAAAAAGTGTTTTTTAAAATGGTTTATATACTTATTTTTAAACCAAACATGATGAAGCTCTATATTTTTTTGATTTTTCTCTATTATGTAAGAAACCCTAAAATCCAGTAGTTACAAGTCATAATCAAGAAACTGTACATATAAAACTAAATGTCAGTACAAATAACACTAATTCTATACTCGCACCTTGGAAAATATTCTTAAGAAACCCATTCATAGACCACTGTAACATACCCTAATCATTTGAGTCTATGCAAATATCCTGTTTCTCCTTAAATTTTGCCCACCAAGTATAACATTCATCAGTGGGTCTTGTTTACAATAAGTATTCCTGTGATGTTCTAATAGTGATTTTCTATTTCTTTTCTCTTCATCTATGAATTGATATTCTTCTGTAAGGAAGATGCATCTCTTCCTTATTTATTTAATCATTCACTTATATAAGTCTAGATTCATATATCGGGTAGGTGTGTATAATCCAATAATATTGTTATATACTTTGTTCAAATTGTTCTAGCACAGGTCACTGGGGACTCTTTCAGCTAGGCTCCTTTGTTCTTTTGCTATGACTCCATCTCTACATTTCTCTCTTTCTGAACTTCTCTTACCTTTTAGTATGACAGAATGTTTTACACTAATTTTAAATTTTTCCTGACCAGCCCTAGTATCAACCATTTGTCCAAGGAGCCAACATTCCTTTTATTGGAGAACTGTATTGAGAAACCAAGATCTAGGCACTAAATACGTTCACTGCAAGTAGATGTCACTGCGTATAGGTCTTCTCAGCAGACAGAACTAGGAAATATGTGTTTTAAATTACTGACCTATGCACATATATCAATGTTTATGTCTGTACCTATCTTTATGTATCATGAAGTAGACATGAGTTTTTGCTGTGATCTCCTATTCTAACCCAATAGGACAAGGTTCATTCTAGTCTTCCCCCTACTGGTTTATTTGTAAATACCTTTTTGACGGTGAGAAAACATATCCACTTCAGCAGTACGATGTTATATAACCTTAAAAATCCCACTGTGGCTTCTATATAGCCACTTCCTCCTTTTTTCCTAATCCCCAGAAACTAATGATCTATTGTCTATTCCTATAGTTGTCTTTTTCCAGAATGCCATATAATGGAATCATGCAGGTGTAGCCTTTTTGGGGTCTAGTTTCTCTCACTTAGCAAAATGAAGGCAGTATTTTAAATGCACTTTTGCTAAGGCTCAGAGGATATAGAGGTATCACAGAAGTCCCAACAGGAGGTAAAGACGGATATAAAATGAATAGCACTTTGAGTCTTCCACTCTGGCTTGATCAGAATAAAAATGCTTTTGTCTGCTATATATAGACTCCCATATGCCATTTTGTTTTCAAAATTTTTCTACTGGTTTGAGAGAGTGTTTTATAAACCCTGATGATTCTGAATTAAGGCAATATTAGTAATAACAGACAGTTTGGAACAATTGGGAGGATATTAAAGAAGATGAATAGAAAAAACATGGACTATTGTTTGTTTTGAATAAGTACACTAAGAAAAATCCCAGGTATTTAGGTTAAAGAGTAGGTATATGTAGAAATCTCAACAAAACAGATTCAGGAGAAGAGAAGATCTGGAAGAAAAGCTAAATTCTGTTTGAAAATTGTCTAAGTGAAAGGTCTAGACTAATCCTTTGAAGCTCAGCAATTAAATCTGGAATTTACTGATTTGGAAGTTACTGGCTCATAAACATTAATAAAATGTATAGATATGGATGAGTTATCAGAAGGAGAGTATAAAAAAAGAGAAAATAATAAAAGCACAGGATGTTATGTGAAACACTCATATTTATTAAGTAAAATAGGAAAAGACCTCAAGGAGACAAGAGGTCTATGTAGAAGAAAATCCAGGAAAGAATAACATCACAGACTTTGAGAAAATGGGGTCTTTCAAGGATTTGGGTGCTCCACAGTGTCAAAGATCAAAAAAGAAGAAGTAAAAGACACCAACAAAAAAAGAAAAATGTGCCCTCTAGCTTTGGCTCTTAATTGCTGGTGATGACAAAAGTTTCAATGTGTCAAAGCTGAAGTAGATAGCAGTTGGTTAGTAGCAAAAGAAAATAAAGGCATATTAGAAAGAGAGGGTATAGTCTATTCTTTCTAAAAGTTTGAGAGAGAAGAGAAAAAGAAAGGAGAGAAAAAATGTGATTTGGGGTATTTATAGGGTTGGTAGGCTGCATTAAAGTTCCACTTTAAAACATTTAGAACAACTTGGTTTTTTTGAGTGTTTTAAAAATAGTTGCTATCATTTATTTCTCAAAATTTCTCTGTTTGGTAAATGTTCCTAAATGTGTTTTAGTTAAATTTTAGCTCAACGTTATATAAGAGATAAATAAGAGATAAATAGAATTCCATTACAATTAGTAGCAGATCTCTAGAATTTCTGGAGTCAGATAAGCTAAAAGAAAAAGCGTTTAAGAAATGTTAAAAGTTAAGACGAACCATGAGAGACTGTGGACTCTGAGGAACTAACTGAGGGTTTTGGAGGGGGGTGGCAGGTTGGGTGAACCTGGTGTGTAGGTATTGTGGAGGGCATGTATTGCATAGAGCACTGGGTGTGGTGCATAAACAATGTATTCTGGAACACTGAAAATAAATTTAAAAAATAAATAATTTTTTTTAAATGTCAAAAGTTAGAACTGTTTCACTAGTCCTCCTCAGCATCCTGAGTATTAAAGATAAAAATTTGTAAGTGTGTTGGTTAAGAGTTTCTTGGATGAGCCAGTTGTCATCTCAAAATAAAAATCAACTAAAAACAAAAATAAAGTGCTGAGCTCTGAAACTTTTGGAGTCAGAAAGGAAATAAAACAAGACAAACCAATGCTAAAACTAAGTATGATTGACATGATAAATTCAACCATATTGGATTTAAGGAGAAAAAAATATTTATAATTTAATGACAACAAACTAAACAATGGGATAGGAGGGAGAAAAAATTGGTTATAAATTATTCTAATTAGAGCTCTGACACCAAATACATATAGACAATAGAGGCATTTAGCTCTACCCTAAGGAACTGGAAATTTAATCTACTGGAGCCTTCATGAGATTGTAATAATGACTGCAACATACCATATGGAATTCTTGTGGGATTAAATGATGGAATAAAATGATACCATGACATCAAGTTCTGGAACAAAGTAAATCCTCAACAAAATGTTGTTGATGATGATTACACTTCCTCAGTCCAGTTTCCTAATATAAGACAGTGGGGAAAAAGCAAACCTAGGAATTCTATAGTTCCTTTCCAAGTTTATATCATTTTCTAACTGGAAGAGTTGCATCAGTGAAATCACTTGCATTGAATTTTCTTACATTTTTAGTATATCTTTAGATCTCAAATGCCATTATTCAAGCATACCACACCTGTTTTATAAAATATAAAATTAATGGTCAGTTATCTCTAGAAAGAAAAAAAAATGCTATGGCAAGAATCTCATTTTCTTCCATAAGTAAGAGAACAAGTATGATTGGAAAACATCTGTAAACTATTAAAAAAAAGAAAGAAAGAAAATCAGAAATTATCACTTTTCAAGGATTTTAACTTTATTTGGCACATTTATTTGGATTCACAGATTTGAGTAATTTACCCATATGTGCAAAGTTAAAATTTGTTTTGACTCTTTTTGACCTACTCTCTGGGGTTTTTAGAGTAATTTTTCCAAAAACTCTGATAGAAAACAATTGTTCTGGAGAATGGACTTTTGAAATATTGACTTTTTAAAAAAAATCCTAATGAAAACATTATAAACAACTGAGTTTCAAAACATTACTTCAATGGTATATTTGCTTTCAAAAACACCTGAAAATATTTACTTTAATTACGTATTAAGGAAAAAAATCAACTGGAAAAATGACCCAGGAAAACCAACAAAATGTGGAGAGTTGTCTCAAACAAACCAAGAACGAAAAATTTTTTAATATAAACCAAACACAGATTCAAAGATAATAAACAATAAACAGATGATACACCACAGTTTTTGTCTTGAGGATTTTAAACATACCCTTAACTGGGATATAGCATAAGGTGTATTGACAAAATTATTTAATTTCTTAGAAAATATTCAAAGAAACATGCAAATTTTTGTGTTTCCTCTTCTAATTTGAAGTACTCTCCAGAGGAAAGCAGTCTGGGAAAGTTACTTTTATTTGGAAAATTTTTAATTCTAGTACTACTCTTCTTATTTTGAAAGTCAAAAATAAAAAGAAACACGAAAAGTAAAAAGTCATAATTTTTACCATGAAAAAGTTTCCTTTTGTATGATTTATAAAATTATACTATACCTTTTTTACAGAGTTGGGTGAATGTTTCTCCATGGTAGCATTTCTAATGGTCTAATTTTTATGTCAGGGAGAACATATTAATTTATAATTAAAGTTTATTTGTAAGTAACTAGTGAAAAACAAATATCTCATTAAGCAAGGTATACAAGCATTAGCAAATGTAAAAAAAAAAAAATTCACCTTACACGAAAACATTTGTTTAAGTTACACAGGAAGATTTTCTCTAATTGAGAAAGGACTGGCACTAGAGTAAGTTACTGATGTTGGCTAGATTATATAAATCTTTGGAAATATTTATATGTCAAATAAATGGTGATGTGATTTGTATATCCTTCACTTTGCTTATAGTCCAACACTTTTAAATAAATATTTATGTATTTGCTTGTTATGTTTCTCACCTCATTTGAGTTTTTGCTCAAATATAATCTTCTCAGAAATGTTTTCCCAAATCATTCTATTTAAAATAGCCCCATTATCTTACCTTATTTTTTTCTATAACACTTATTACTAATACTTTCTTATATATTTCTTTGTGTGCTTATCTTTTTTCCTCTCTTAAATATAAGTTCCATGAGAGTAGGTACTTTATTTTATTTACTGTGTATCCCAGACTATATTAAAGTGGCTGGAATACAAATGTGCGCAATAAAAAAAATATGTGACTAAATGAATGAATTATTGTTTGTCTTCCCTATTAGAGATTGTTGTTGAGGGACAGAATATCTCCCTCTAGCAGAATACTGTGTTTGAATATGGTTGGCTGATAGTAGAGAACTAATGAATTTTATTTTAATTCTATAAAAATCCTTGGAGTGTTCAAGTAGATAATGTGCCATTTGTGGAAAAATTTAGAGTTCTCACTTTCTAAAACATATCACTCACTTAATTTTGGCATGCTGCATAACATAATGTAACACCCCAAATTTTCCTCCAAGGTTACATACACTGGTTTTCCAAATGATGACTTACTATAAGCAAAACTATACATATTTCTACTTCTTAGCACTTAATTTGCCTCTAACTGAAACTCCTCCTTGGTGGGATTATCTATATCTCATCCCTACTCACCCCAACACCCCCACCTCAGGAAGGTTGTATAATGTCTCATGACCCAATGTGATTACCAAATTTACTCTCCCTACTACTCTCTTTACAGTTTCTGTCTTGCATTATAAATCTGATTTGTTCCTTAGCTTACATTTATCTCTTTCAAAATTGAAAGGTTAACTAGATAGAGGTTAATAAAGTTCCCTTTCATGTCTTACTCTCTATGATGTATATATTGCTTAGAAATTCTAATTAGCATACCAGAGGGATAATACACTTCTAAATACTTTTACAAAAAACTGTTTCTAAAAATAATTTTAACTTTGAAACAGAAGTAATTCAATCATAAATTAGAACTGTAAATATACCTTGCTAGTAAGAGGCAATGTTTATTGACCTTCTGACACTCTAAATAATTATTTGGTCATCAGAGCAAAGCTAAATTAGGTGTTTCTTATAACTGGGTTAACTCTCCTAATAATTTTTGTCTAAACTATAACATTATATATATATATATTTTACACACACACACACATATACAGAGTAGTATATAAAATTATATATGCTACTCTTAATATCTCTTCCAAACTGAGATCTAATTATTATTATGCATACTTTATTCCCCATACTATCATATTTATTTTGTCCGTTGTTAATTGCCTGTTAATTGTAAAAAGTATAGAGATTTAGGAAATTAACTATTCAACTACTGGTAACATTGCATTTCCTTCTAGTCATAAAATTATAAAAGGCCAAGATGAATATAAATAAATATGTATGTTTATATATACATATAAATATATAACACATATTAGTATATTTATTTATATACTATATTATATTAATATATTTTTATGCTATGTATAGTAAATGTATATGTATACATGTATTTTCTTCTAGTTATACAATTATAAAAAAAGATGATTATATCATACACATATAACTGAAGTACTAACTATATCATCTGTATCATAAGCTTTTAAGCAATATCAATCACATTTTGTCTCTTTTTGCATTTAACATTAAAATCAGTATTTTCTCACATCATCAACGTCTATTTTCTAATAGTTTTTATTTTCTAAGTTTTATTTCTATTTTTATTTCTGACAGTTTTTATTAGTTTTTTCAGGCATCTGCTACTGCATAACAAGAAACTCAAAGCTTATGGCTTAATATAACTATTTTATTATATCTCATAATTCTGTGGTTGACCAGGCTCAGCTAGGCAGTTCTGATTTACTACATCATGTTGTCTGGGGATGCAGTGATCTGGGGGATCATTTGAGTTGGAATTTGTCCAAATGAGCTCACTCACATGACTGACAGTTGATGCATATGTCAGGCACTGTAGCTTCTCCGTGGGGCTTGGGTTTCTCACAGCATGGTGGCTTTGTTCTGACAGAGAATATCCCTACAATGAGCATTCCAAGAAAGAGGAAACAGAAACTGCTATTCCTTTTAACAGCTAGACCAGAATTAGGACAAGATTGCCTCCATTGCATTCCATGTGATAAACTGTCACAGGACTTTAATTAGGGGACGTAAAATAAACTCCACCCCTCAATGGAGAGAATGAGAAATTTGGGTCCATATTTGATTCACGAGAACAGCTGCATAATTTCTATTTGTAGAGACACCATAATTTAGTCAAAGTTAAAAATAATCTGCTAAAAGCAACCAACAAAAGGAGAACCTTTAATATAATCAAGGCTAAGCCACATCTGTACAACTTTTCTTTGGGTCTAGCCTGTTTGGAATTCACTTGGCTAGTTGAATTTGAAGGTTATGATTTTTGTTGTTTTGTTTTGTTTTTTCCAAATTTGAGACATTTTCAGCCACTACTTCAGATACTTTCCAGCCCCATACTATTTCTACTCTCCTTCTGGACTCCAATTTTAGACTTTTTATTATAGTCCTTCAGGTTCCTGGGTCTTGTTCTTTTTCAATCTATTTTTTCACTTTCATTTGGATTGGATAATTTTTATTGTGATTTATTGTGGTTTATTGTGGTCTCCAAGTTTATGTATTCTTTCCTCTGTCTACTTCTTTCTGCTATTGGGCCAATCCATCAAGTTTTTCATTTCAGTTATTATATTTTCAGTTTTAAAATTTCTACTTGGTATCTTCTATTTTTTCTTGAGATTTTCTAATTTTTCATGTTTCAACCCTGTTCATAATGCTCACTGAATTATTTTTATGATGCTGCTTTATCTTTATCAGTTAATCTCCACATAGGTATCTTCTTGGGGTTATCATCTATTATCTTTCCCAATACAAATTGAGATTTCCTGGTTTTTGCTTTGGGAGATGCTTTTCCCACTTCCAGGTAGAGCAGTGCTCTCAGTGGAGAATGTGAAATACCACTTCTGCTTAGCTGTAACAAGGTTTTCTTCCTAGGATGTCAAATAGGTTGAGCAAGCAGCCAAGCAACCAAGATTCTCATCGCCACATGTCAGAAGAGGTCTGCTAAAACAGAGATTACAGTATGGTTTAGAGTTTCCTAACATAATACACAATATATGCAGGATATTAAAAAAAAGATCGCAAGCTTCCTACATGACTTCCACTGATACTGCAGTTAGAGGGCTCCTTATATTAGACCATGGTGAATGTTCTGGCTTCCTGCTTTGTCTCCTCTGACACTGGTGGGAAAAAGGAAAGTACATACTATGGTTAGATGGCAATAGAAATCCAGGATCCTCATGTGGCTTCCACTGAAACCATGGGACGCAATGCCTGCTACCAGACAGAAGTGAAAGTCCCAGATCCCTACTCAACCTTCTCTGTTACCACCCTGGTGAAGAAGTTGAGAGTCCTCATTACACTCAGGTAAGGGTAGAGATCTATACTCCACTTCTGACTTTTGCTGACTGGGGTGAAAACAGAGCAGTGCTGTGTTTTATTTTAAATATTTTATTTATTTATTTATTTGACAGAGAGAGAGAGAGAGAGAGAGAGAGAGAGAGAACAAAAGCAGGGGGAGTGGGAGAGGGAGAAGCAGGCATCCCATGGAGCAGGGAGCCCAGTGAGGGGCTCTATCCCAGGGCCCTGAGATCATGACCTCAGTCAAAGGCAGATGCTTAATGACTGAGCCACCCAAGCACCCCTGGAGCAGTGTTTTGTTTCATTTTCTGTGGTGTTTGAGTGAAGTAGGGTGGTTAGTGTCTAAAAGTTTTCTGTTTTGCTAGGTTTCCCCTTTCCTGGTCCTTTGACTAGAGAGAGTAGGAGATTGTTGTACTTAATTGTATTTAGCAAGAGAAATGCAGGCAAGTATGCCTACTTGATCCAGAACTGGGTTTTAAAAATATGATTATTTTCACTTCATATGTCGTGAGCATTTTCAAATGTTGCCAAACTCATCAAGAAGTTGTTACACAAACCTCTCAAACATCCCTTCTAACAGCAAAGATCTATACTAACCTATAAGAGAAATATCTCTAGATGGTGAAATTGCATGTGATTTTTATTTTATCTTTTTTCTTATTTGTAATGTCTAGATTCTCTTGTGAACATATATAGCTTTTGTGGCAGGATATTACTAGGTAATTATTCATAGTAAAGAAGTATTTTTCTAAATCAGATCACCACTGCATGTATCAGTAAGAATAAAAAGTATAATATTTATAGAAGCAAATCATAGGAATTCTATACATAGTCCAGAAGATTTGACAGAAAAAAAATTAGTAGTGTCATGTTCTTTAAGTAGCACTAGACTTTGTAAAAGTTAAATGCTTAATTCCTATCTATAATTTAGTGGTACTTAAAGCATATCCCTGTGTGTTCTTTCTCTTCCTCTATCCCCTTCTGCCCACCTAGGTATTGCACAGAAAAACATTTCAGTGTTGTCGGGTTTTTTTTTCTTCTTCTTCTCTGTTTTTACATTGAAAGAACAGTTAAGAATATCCTTAATAATCTAGCTGAGGGACAGATGGCCATACAAAAATAACAAAGTTTGCCAAAATGATGGCAAAAATGCCATATTTCTCTGAACATAGTCACTAAGCAATAGGAATAAAAGTCAGGGTTTTTGTGCCCCTTTCATCAGAACTGAAGAGGAAGATAAAATAACACCACCAGAATTAATTGAAAGAATACTTTCCTTGTTTATTTCACTTTGGTTGTGAACTAAAGCCTTAACTATGAATACTTCGATCTCTATCTCTATGATCCAGTCATTGAAAATCTGCAAGGCTGTGTGTTCTTTTCCTCTGTGCTAGACAAAATAGGACTTCTTAAACTACTTTACCGTTTGGCTTTCTCATATGGAAAATGAGGAATTGCATCCTTATGTTTTCCAACTATGAAATGATTTCATCTCCAGAGATGAAAAGTGGTAATGGCTGTGCCTTCCTGGGAGGTTTGAGTGTTTGCCCTTCCCTCTGCACATACCCCTCACAATATGCCCCAGACAACGTAACTGGGCATCCTTTGTTGGTTGTTAGTAAGTTAAAGTTTTCTTCCCCCTAAGTGATAAACTAGTTCAGTAAGCATTTGATTGAAGAGAAGGTTTTCAATTTACTAAAATATTATTTTAATACCAGTATTAAGTTTAATAAATCTCCAGTGGAAAACTGGACTCCATTCTTCTGTTTTGGTCAGAATACTTCCAAATATGCAGGAAAGACAGCTAGAGGCATCAAAAAGAGAGACTTTTCCATTTCTAAATCAGAATCAAACTGGCAGGAACTTCTGGAGTCAAGAGAACTGTCTTAGTAAATGATTAGGAATTATAAGCTTAAATGCTATTTTTTTAAAGCACTGTTGTGCATTTTTGTCCATGTTGATGACTTCCAAATCTCTAAGCTCTCTTCATTCATCCATTCCTACAGTCAGCAGACATTTTATTAAGTACTAACATTATATTAACTACTAAAATATGAAAGTAAGACATCCTCATTATGTTCATGAATCTTAAAATTTCTTTATTTATATTGGACTATGTCTTCAGAAAAGATCAATTAGTAACTTAGCTTGTCTATTCCTTAATGAAGACAGCTCTGAAATGTGCTAATTGATTTACAAAGCCTTTTTAAACAAGTACTAGTAAAATATAGAGATGAGAGCCATTTAGCTTGTCCTAAGAAGGTATTTCCTATATTTAGAGTATTGTCAATGAATACAGACAATGTATTCATTGTCTATAAAAATGACTTGGGGAGGGTGGAGGTGGAAGAAGAGAGAATTTATGTAGACATGCTGACAAAAGATTATTTCTTTGAGATCCTGTATTACATTTCAGTTTCTCTATTGAACTAATTGCCTCAGTTAGTGAAGTTTCTAAGATATTAAAGCTCTATTCCAGCAATGCATCTGTACTCTATTGGATGGCTTGCCACTAAGATGGTTGAGCAATATGACACTAGTTACACTTCATGTATGTACATTATTCCTTGCTAGGGTTCCTTTCCCAAATCTCTTACTATAATGAATTTGGCTGGAAAATTCATAAACATAAAAAATGTTTCTCACTTTTAAAACTATTTCTTAAAGTTAGTACACAGCTAGTCTATCGCCTGTTGGTCCCTTTTCCCTTGGTCTTTGTGGGCTCCAAAAGACCATCCAGTGCTGAGGTCCTCTCAGGCTATTTCATACTCCTATAAGAAGTATTAGTCCTCAATCACAGAGGCTTGTTCCAAGAAAAAATTGCCAATCCAATCATAACATTCTACTAGGGAAGATAAATCCAGGAGAAAGGGAATTCTGGTTCCTTTTTCTTCCCATAAAAAGCTTCATCCCAGTATGGTGATCTCACTGTGTATCCATGAAACATTCACTTCATATCTATCATATTCATATCTTCATATCATAGCCACTGTCCAAAGCAAGAGTAATGAGAGTGTGGGAAATAATTTTTACTAAAAAGAATAAGATTACAAGAAATGCAGTGTTTGAGAAAATCTTAGTCATGGCAATGTTGAACCATACAGAGGAAAAAGAGAGGAAAGACAGAACCTAATTGAAAAATATTGAGGGGCAATAAAAAGTTGCTCTCACTACAGGAAATTTGGGAGGAGTCAAGATGGTGGAGGAGTAGCAGGCTGAGACAACATCAGGTTGCAGGAGTTCAGTTAGATAGTTATCAGACCATTCCAAACACCTACAAACCCAAGAGGGGATCGAAGAGAAGAAGAGCAGCAATTCTAAAAACAGAAAATTGATCACTTTCTGAAAGGCAGGACCGGTGGAGAAGTGAATCCAAAGCAATGGGAAGATAGACCCCGGGGGGAGGGGCCGGCTCCTGGCAAGTGGCAGAGCAATGGAGCACAAAATCAGAACTTTTAAAAGTCTGCTCCACTGAGGGACATCACTCCAGAGGCTAAGCAGGGGTGGAGCCCTCGCCGGGACAGCATGGTCTAAGGTCCCACAGGGTCACAGAAGGATTGGGGGTATCTGAGTGTAGCAGAGCTCACAGGTATTAGAGCGGGGAAGCTGTCTACAGAGACAGAACCAAGGAGTGAACTCTCAGCTTGGGGGTTACCTTAAACTGTGATCTGTGGCACAATCAGACCACTGCTTTTTGAGCAGGGACCCCACAAGTGGCAGATCCAGGGAGAGCCACCAGAAGAGCAGAGCGATAGGAATCTGCTTGGTTTGGAGACTCCAAACAGGGCTGTTTGCCAGCGACAGAAATGCTTGGTAACAGGCCGGGTGAGCTCGGAGCATGACAAGAAACCAGGGAGATGGGAGTGATTGAGTATGCACTGAGGAGTGGGGCTCTGAGCTCTCAGCTCCTCTGGGCTGGAGATTGGGAGGCCACCATTTTCATTCTGGAAGGCATTCTGGGAACAAAAGCTCCTGAGCAAGCCCGAGGAGATTACTTAGCACAGCCCCTGGCAAGAGTGGTGCAATTCCTCCTCAGGCAAAGACAGTTGAGAAACACTAAAACAAGCCCCTCTCCCAGAAGATTAGCAAGAACATCCAGCCAAGACCAAGCTCACTGATCAAGGAGAACAGTGGAATTCCAGAGGAGGGGAAAGCAAAGCATGAATTCATGGCTTTCTCCCCATGATTCTTTAGTCTTGCAAACTTAATTAAGTTTTTTAATTTTATTTTTTTCTAATTCTAATTTCTTATTCTAATTGTTTAACTTATTCTAATTTCTTATTCTAATTTTCTTAACTTTTACTCTTCCTCCTTTAACATTTTTAACTAGTTTATCTTAACTAGTTTATCTTTTTAACTAGTTTATCTTAACAATACCTTTCTTAAAAAAAATCTTTTTGAACCTTCATTATTATAGTCATATTTTACCCTTCATTGTATCTAACTTTATTTTTTGTATATATATAGGGTTTTTTGTCTAAAAATTTTTGGGATACAACTTCTTCTAATACATCATAATATAACCTAAATCTAGCACAGGGCTTTGTTCTAATCTCCAGCCTGAGAAAATTCTTTCCACTTTCTTTTTCTTTCTTTTCCCAACCAATATATCAACTCCTTTTTCAGAAATTTTTTAAAATTTTCATCTTTACAGTCATATTCCATCCCTTCATCATGTTTATCCTTATTTGTGTGTGTGTGTGTGTGTGTGTGTGTGTATATATATATTTCTTTCTTTAAAATTTTGGGAGGTAGTTTCTCCTGAGACCAAAATACAGCCAAAATCAATTGGGTGGCTCTGTTCTATTACCAGTCTGATAAAAATATAAATATAAATATATAATATAAAAAATTTTATTGAACTTTCTTTATAACCCCCTTTTTTCTCCCCACCATTTGGGGTCTCTTCTGATTTGGTTAACACACATTTTCCTGGGGTCTTTGCCACCCTCTTAGTATTTTATTCTCTCATTCATATATTCTTATCTGGGTAAAATGACAAGGCAGAAAAACTCACCACAAAAAAAAAAAAAAAAAAGAACAAGAGGCAGTACCAAAGGCTAGGGACCTAATCAATATGGACATTGGTAATATGTCAGATCTAGAGTTCAGAATTATGATTCTCAAGGTGTTAGTCACGCTCAAAAAAGTCATGGAAGTTATTAGAGAAACTCTGGAGAAATAAAAGTTCTTTCTGGAGAAATAAAAGGACTAAAATCTAACCAACCTGAAATCAAAAAAGCTATTAATGAGGTTCAATAAAAAATGGAGGCTCTAACTGCTAAGATAAATGAGGCAGAAGAGATAATTAGTGATATAGAAGACTGAATGATGAGAATAAAGAAGCTGAGCAAAAGAGAGACAAACAACTATTGGACCATGAG
This sequence comes from Meles meles, assembly GCF_922984935.1. Classification (NCBI taxonomy): domain Eukaryota; kingdom Metazoa; phylum Chordata; class Mammalia; order Carnivora; family Mustelidae; genus Meles; species Meles meles. Next base: position 31,503,101 of record NC_060072.1, read on the forward strand.
GGGAGAATTTAAGAGATAAGTGATACCATGAGATGAAACAATATTAGAATGATTGGGATTCCAGAAGTAGAAGGGGGGGGGCTGCAAAAGGTATATTGGAGCAAATTATTGTAGAGAATTTCCCTACTATGGCAAAGGGAACAAACATCCAAATCCAGGAGGTGCAGAGAACCCCCCTCAAAATCAATAAGAATAGGTCCACACCACATCATGTACTAGTAAAGTTTATAAGTCTTAGTGACAAAGAGAAAATCCTGAAAGCAGCCTGGGAAAAGAAGTCTGTAACATACAATGGTAAAAAGATTAGATTGGCAGCAGAGATTATACACAGAGACCTGGCAGGCCAGAAAGAACTGGCATGATATATTCAGAGCACTAAATGAGAAAAAAATGCAGCTAAGAATACTATATCCAGCTAGGCTATCATTGAAAATAGAAGGAGAGATAAAAAGCTTCCAGGACAAACAAAAACTGAAAGAATTTGCAAACACCAAACCAGCTCTACAGGAAAGATTGAAAGGGGTCCTCTAAGCAAAGAGAGAGCCTAAAAGTAGTAGACCAGAAAGGAACAGAGACAATATACAGTAACAGTCACCTTGCAGGCAATACAATGGCACTAAATTCATATCTCTCAATAGTTACCCTGAATGTTAATGGGCTTAATGCCCCAATCAAAAGACACAGGGTTTCAGAATGGATAAAAAAGCTAAATCCATCAATATGTTGTCTACAAGAAACTCATTTTAGACCCGAAGACACCTCCAGATTTAAAGTGAGGGGGTGGAAAACAATGTACCATGTTAATTGACATCAAAAGAAAGCTGGGGTGGCAATCCTTATATTAGATCAATTAGATTTTAAGCCAAAGACTATAATAAGAGATGATGAAGGACACTATATCCTACTCAAAGGGTCTGTCCAACAAGAAGATCTAACAATTTTAAATACCTATGCCCCTAACATGGGAGCAGACAACTATATAAAACCATTAATAACAAAATCAAAGAAACACATCAACAATAATACAATAAAAGTAGGGGATGTTAACACCCCACTCACTGAAATGGACAAATCATCCAAGCAAAAGATCAACAAGGAAATAAAGGCCTTAAATGACACACTGGACCAGATGGACATCAGATATATTCAGAACATTCCATCCCAAAGCAATAGTACACATTCTTCTCTAGTGCACATGGAACATTCTCCAGAATAGATCATATCCTGGGTTACAAATCAGGTCTCAACTGCTACCAAAAGATTGGGATCATTCCCTGCATATTTTCAGACCACAATGCTCTGAAGCTAGAACTCAATCACAAGAGGAAATTTGGAAAGAATCCAAATACATGGAGGCTAAAGAGCATCCTACTAAAGAATGAATGGATCAACCAGGAAATTAAAGAAGAATTGAAAAAATTCATGGAAGCAAATGCTAATGAAAACACAATTTTTCAGAATCTGTGGGACACAGCAAAGGCAGTCCTGAGAGGAAAATATATAGAGATACAAGCTTTCTCAAGAAAGAAGAAAGATCTCAAGTACACAACCTAACCCTACACCTAAAGGAGCTGGAGAAAGAACAGCAATGAAAGCCTAAAGCCAGCAGGTGAAGAGAAATCATAAAGATCAGAGCAGAAATCAATGAAATAGAAACAAAAAAACAAACAAAAAAAAACCCAATAGAACAAATCAATAAAACTAGGAGCTGTTTTTCTGAAAGAATTAATAATATTGGGGCACCTGGGTGTCTCAGTGGGTTAAAGCCTCTGCGTTTAGCTCAGGTCATGATCCCAGGGTCCTGGAATCGAGCCCCGCATCAGGCTCTCTGCTGAGCAGGGAGCCTGCTTCCTCCTCTCTCTGACTGCTTCTCGGCCTACTTTTGAACCCTGTCAAATAAATAAATAAAATCTTAAAAAAAAAATAATAAGATTGATAAACCCCTGGCCAGACTTATCAAAATGAAAAGAGAAAGGACCCGAATAAATAAAATCATGAATGAAAGAGGAGAGATCACAACCAACTCCAAAGAAATACAAACAATTATAAGAACATCTTATGAACAACTATATGCCAGGAAATTTGACAATCTGGAAGAAATGGATACATTCCTAGAGACGTATAAACTACCAACACTGAATCAAGAAGAAACAGAAAACCTGAACAGACCCATAACCAGTAAGGAGATTGAAGCAGTCATTAAAAATCTCCCATCAAACAAGAGCCCAGGGCCAGTCGGGTCCCAGGGGAATTCTACCAAACATTTAAAGAAGAATTAATTCCTATTCTCCTGAAACTGTTCCAAAAAATAGAAATGGAAGGAAAACTTCCAAACTCATTTTATGAGGCCAGCATCACCTTGATCCCAAAACCAGACAAGGATCCCATCAAAAAAGAGAAGTACAGACCAATATTCTTGATGAACACAGATGCAAAAATTCTCACCAAAATACTAGCCAATAGGATTCAACAGTACACTAAAAGGATTATTCACCACGACCAAGTGGGATTTATTCCAGGGCTGCAAGGTTGGTTGAACATCCGCAAATCAATTCATGTGATACAACATGTTAATAAAAGAAAGAACAAGAACCACATGATACTCTCATTAGATGTTGAAAAAGCATTTGACAAAGTACAGCATCCCTTCCTGATCAAAACTCTTCAAAGTGTAGGGATAGAGGGCACATACCTCAATATTATCAAAGCCATCTATGAAAAACCCACCGCAAATATCATTCTCAATGGAGAAAAACTGAAACCTTTTCTGCTAAGGTCAGGAACACGGCAGGGATGTGCATTATCACCACTGCTATTCAACATAGTACTAGAAGTTCTAGCCTCAGAAATCAGACAACAAAAAGAAATTAAAGGCATCCAAATCAGCAAAGAAGTAGTTAAATTCTCACTCTTTGCAGATGATATGATACTTTATGTGGAAAGCCCAAAAGATTCTACCCCAAATCTGCTAGAACTTTTATAGGAATTCAGTAAAGTGTCAGAATATAAAATCAATGCACAGAAATCAGTTGCATATCTATACACCAACAAGACAGAAGAAAGAGAAATTAAGGAGTCAATCCCATTTATAATTGCACCCAAAACCATCAGATACATAGGAATAAACCTAACCAAAGAGGCAAAGAATCTATACTCAGAAAACTATAAAGTACTCATGAAAGAAATTGAGGAAGACACAAAGAAATGGAAAAATGTTCCACGCTCATGGATCAGAAGAACAAATATTGTGAAAATGTCTATGCTACCTAAAGCAATCGACATGTTTAATGCAATCCCTATCAAAATACCATCCATTTTTTTCCAAAGAAATGGAACAAATAATCCCAAATTTTATATGTAACCAGAAAAGACCTCAAATAGCCAGAGGAATGTTGAAAAAGAAAGCCAAAGTTGATGGCATCACAATTCTAGACTTCAAGCTCTATTACAAAGCTGTCATCAACAAGACAGCATGGTACTGGCACAAAAACAGACACATAGATCAGTGGAACGAATAGAGAGCCCAGCAATAGACCCTCAACTCTATGGTCAATTAATCTTCAACAAAGCAGGAAAGAATGGCCAATGGAAAAGAGACAGTCTCTTCAACAAATGGTGTTGGGAAAATTGGACAACCACATGCAGAAAAATGAAACCGGATCATTTCCTTACACCACACACAAAAATAGACTCCAGGGGTGCCTGGGTGGCTTAGTGGGTTAAAGCCTCTGCCTTCGGCTCAGGTCATGACCCCAGGGTCCTGGGATCGAGCCCTGCATCGGGCTCTCTGCTGAGAAGAGACCCTGCTTCCCTTCCCCTCTCTGTGTGTGTGCCTCTCTGCCTACTTGTGATCTCTGTCTGTCAAATAAATAAATAAATAAAATCTCTAAAAAAATTAAAAGACTCCAAATGGAAGAAGGACGTCAATTTGAGAAAGGAATCCATCAAAATCCTTGAGGACAACATAGGCAGCAACCTCTTTGACCTCAGCCACAGCAACTTCTTCCTAGAAACATTGCCAAAGGCAAGAGAAGCAAGAGCAAAAATGAACTACTGGGACTTCATGAAGATCAAAAGATTTTGCACAGCAAAGGAAACAGTCAACAAAACCAAAAGACAACAGACAGAATGGGAGAAGATATTTGCAAACGACATATCAGATAAAGGGCTAGTATCCAAAGTCTATAAAGAACATATCAAACTGAACACCCAAAGAACAAATAATCCAATCAAGAAATGGGCAGGGGACATGAACAGATATTTCTGCAAAGAAGACATCCAGATGACCAACAGACACATGAAAAAGTGCTCCATATCACTCGGCATCAGGGAAATACAAGTCAAAACCACGATGAGACACCACCTCACACCAGTCAGAATAGCTAAAATTAGTAAGTCAGAGAATGACATATGTTGGTGAGGATGCAGGAAAGGGGAACCCTCCTACACTGTTGCTGGGACTTCAAGCTGGAAAACAGTATGGAGGTTCCTCAAAAGGTTGAAAATAGAGCTACCCTATGACCCAACAATCGCACTACTGGGTTTTTACCCTAAAGATACAGATGTAGTGATCCGAAGGGGCACATGCACCCGAATGTTTATAGCAGCAATGTCCACAATAGCCAAACTATGGAAGGAACTTAGATGTCCATCAACAGATGAATGGATAAAGAAGATGTGGTATATATACACAATGGAATACTGTACAGCCATCAAAAGAAATGAAAGCTTGCCTTTTGCAATGATGTGGATGGAACTAGAGGGTATTATGCTGAATGAAGTAAGTCAATCAGAGAAAGACAATTATCATATGATCTCCCTGATATGAAGAATCAGAGAGGCAATGGGCGGGGTGGGGGGGGGGCTTAGGAGGTAGGGAAGGAAAAAATGAAACAAGATGGAATCGGGAGGGAAACAAACCATAAGAGACTCTTTTTTTTCTTTTAAACATTTTATTTATTTATTTGACAGACAGAGATCACAAGTAGGTGGAGAGGCAGGCAGAGAGAGAGAGGGAAGCAGGCTCCCTGCTGAGCAGAGAGCCTGATGCGGTGTTCAATCCCAGGACCCTGGGATCGTGACCTGTGCCGAAGGCAGAGGCCTTAACCCATTGAGCCACCCAGGTGCCCCCCATAAGAGACTCTTAATCTCACAAAATAAATTGAGGGTTGCTAGGGGGAGGAGGAGGGAGACATGGTTGGGTTATGGGCATTGGGGAGGGTATGTGTGATGGTAAGTGCTGTGAAGTGTGTAAACCTGGCAATTCACAGACCTATACCCCGGGTCTAATAATATATGTTAATAAAAAATAAAAAAAATTTAAAAGTTGCTCTCAAGATTTTACAGAAGGAAGACAATCTTAAATCCTATTTTCACTTATATCTCTGAGATAAATATTACTGAGCAACAAATGATACTGACTTCCTATTTTCAAGTCTAAATGCTGAACAATGCTGGATAGAGACATTCAAGTGATTTTTTTTTTATTTTATTTATTTGACAGAGAGAAATCACAACTAGGCAGAGAGGCAGGCAGAGAGAGGAGGAAGCAGGCTCCCCGCGGAGCAGAGAGCCCGATATGGGGCTCAATCCCAGGACCCTGAGATCATGACCTGAGCTGAAGGCAGAGGCTTTAACCCACTGAGACACCCAGGCGCCCAACATTCAAGTGAATTTAAAGCCTTGGCAATTGATTTTAAAGACTTGACACACCTCCCTGCTACAAGGAAGTGGCTATTTCAGTTCAAACAAGAATAGACACAGACTCAAGGAGAAATGAATTTAATAATTAAATAAAAAGAGAAATCAAGAGGCAGAAATCTATCAAAATCCTAGAGGAGAACATAGGAAGTAACCTCTTCAACATCAGCTATAGCAACTTCTTTCAAGACATGTCTCCAAAGGCAAAGGAAACCGAACTGAAAATGAACTTTTGGGACTTCATCAAGATCAAAAGCTTCTGCACAGCAAAGGAAACAGAAAACAAAACAAAGAGGCAACCCATGGAATGGGAGAAGATATTCACAAATGACACTACAGACAAATGGCTGATACCCAAGATCTACCAAGAACTCCTCAAAAACGCAAAACAGATAATCACGTCAAAAAAATGGGCAGAAGACATGAACAGACACTTCTCTAAAGAAGACATATAAATGGCTAAAAGACACATAAAAAATGTACATCATCATTAGCCATCAGGGAAATTCAAATCAAAACCTCATTGAGGAGTTCTTTATAGATCCTGGATATCAACCTTTTGTCTGTTTGTTAGGTTACTGCCTATGTTCTCCTCTAGGATTCTGATAGATTCCTGTCTCACGTTGAGGTCTTTTATCCATTTCGAGTTTATCTTTGTGTACAGCGTAAGAGAATGGTTGAGTTTCATTCTTCTACATATCACTGTCCAGTTTTCCCAGCACCATTTATTGAAGAGACTGTCATTTTTCCATTGAATATTTTTTCCTGTTTTGTCGAAGATTATTTCACCATAGAGTTGAGGGTCCGTATCTGGGCTCTCCACTCTGTTCCACTGGTCTATGTGTCTGTTTTTATGCCAGTACCATGCTGTCTTGGTGATCACAGCTTTGTAGTAAAGCTTGAAATTGGGTAACGTGATGCCACCAGTTTTGTTTGCAAATGACAGTACAGACAAAAGGTTGATATCCAGGATCTATAAAGAACTCCTCAAACTCAACACACACAAAACAGATAATCATATCAAAAAATGGGCAGAAGATATGAACAGACACTTCTCCAACGAAGACATACAAATGGCTCTCAGACACATGAAAAAATGTTCATCATCACTAGCCATCAGGGAGATTCAAGTTAAAACAACATTGAGATACCACCTGACACCAGTTAGAATGGCCAAAATTAGCAAGACAGGAAACAACGTGTGTTGGAGAGGATGTGGAGAAAGGGGAACCCTCTTACACTGTTGGTGGGAATGAAAGTTAGTGCAGCCACTTTGGAGAACAGTGTAGAGATTCCTGAAGAAATTAAGAATAGAGCTTCCCTATGACCCTGCAATTGCACTGCTGGGTATTTACCCCAAAGATACAGATGTAGTGAAAAGAAGGGCCATCTGTACCCCAATGTTTATTGCAGCAATGGCTACGGTCGCCAAACTGTGGAAAGAACCAAGATGCCCTTCAATGGATGAATGGATAAGGAAGATGTGGTCCATATACACAATGGAGTATTATGCCTCCATCAGAAAGGATGAATACCCAACTTTTGTAGCAACATGGACGGGACTGGAAGAAATTATGCTGAGCGAAATAAGTCAAGCAGAGAGAGTCAAGTATCATATGGTCTCACTTATTTGTGGAGCATAACAAATAACATGGAGGACATGGGGAGATGGAGAGGAGAGGGAGTTGAGGGAAACTGGAAGGGGAGATGAACCATGAGAGACTATGGACTCTGAAAAACAACCAGAGGGTTTTGAAGGGGCGCGGGGGTGGGAGGTTGAGGAACCAGGTGATGGGTAATAGGGAGGGCACGTACTGCATGGAGCACTGGGTGTGATGCCAAAACAATGAACACTGTTATGCTGTAAACAAACAAACAAACAAACAAAAAACCTCATTGAGATACCACCTTACACCAGTTAGAATGGTCAAAATTAACAGGACAGGAAGCAACAAGTGTTGGAGAGGATGTGAAGAAAAGGGAACCCTCTTACACTGTTGATGGGAATGCAAGTTGGTGCAGCCACTTCAGAAAACAGTGTGGAGATTCCTTAAGAAATTAAAAATAGAGCTACCCTATGACCCTGCAATCGCACTACTAGGTATTTACTCCAGGGATACAGATGTAGTGAAAAGAAGGGGCATCTGTACCCCAAAGTTCATAGCAGCAATGACCACAATTGCCAAACCGTAGAAGGAGCCAAGAAGCCCTTCAACAGATGAATGAATAAAGAAGATGTGGTCCATATATAAAATAGAATATAACGCCTCCATCAGAAAAGATGAATACCCAACTTTCATATCAACATGGATGCAAATGGAGGAGAGTGAGTGAAATAAGTCAAGTAGAGAATATCAATTATCATAGGGTTTCACTTACTTGTGGAGCATAAGGAATAACATGGAGGACATCAGGAGAAGGAAAGGAAAAGTGAATTAGGGGAAATCAGAGCGGGGGTGGGGGGGACAACAAATGAGAGGCTGTGGACTCTTGTGAAACAAACTGAGGGTTTTGGAAGGAGGGGGGAGGGGGTTGGGTGATCCTGGTGGTGGGTATTAAGGAGGGCACGTATTGCCTGGAGCACTGGGTGTTGTACATAAACAATGAATCTTGGAACACTGAAAAAATAAAATAAAATTTTAAAAAAAGAAATCAAAAAGAACTGAGCTAGTATCTTTAGAGATGTTCCTTAGCCACATATGCCAAGGGTTTTACCAGAGAATCCAGGTTCCTAAGGACTGCATTCTTTTTTTTTTTTTAAGATTTTTATTTATTTGACACAGAGATAGTACAAATAAACAGAGCAGCAGGCAGAGGGAGAAAGAGGAGCAGGCTCTCCGCTAAGTAGGGAGCCTGACATGGAGCTTGATTCCAGGACTCTGGGATCATGACCTGAGCCAAAGGCAGTGGCTTAACCCACTGAGCCACCCAGGAACACCCTAAGGAATGCACTTTTTTAAAAAAATAATTCTTGGGGCGCCTGGGTGGCTCAGTGGGTTAAAGCCTCTGCCTTCGGCTCAGGTCATGATCTCAGGGTCCTGGGATCAAGATCCGCATCAGGCTCTCTGCTCAGCAGGGAGCCTGCTTCCTCCTCTCTCTCTCTGCCTGCCTCTCTGCCTGCTTGTGATCTCTATCTGTCAAATAAATAAATAAAAATCTTTAAAAAAATAATTCTTTTATTTTTTTATTAACATATGAGGTATTATTAGCCCCAGGGGTACAGGTCTGTGAATTGCCAGGTTTACACACTTCACAATACTCACCATAACTCATATAAGGACTGCATTATCAAGACTAGGCTGTATTTATAGTTATTGTTAAGGTGATTGCATAATAATACATTATTTTCTTAAATTTTAGTATATATTTAGTTATTTTCAAGATAGCCTTACATTATTTTTATAAGGTCCCAAGTAAAGTAACCCTTTACGCTTTTATTAAAGGCAATTCTACAATCCAATAAATACAAAAGAATTGCTAATATTCAGATGTCCTGAATGGCTAGAGAAGCACAGCTCTCAGAGAATAGTGCTTCAGTATAACTGATTCCCACCAAGGTATGCAAAGAGTTCCTCCAACAACCATTTTATAGACCCTGCTACCAGTTGATAGGAGAAAACGCTTACAACACTTTGGATTGCTAATGAGCTAAAATGTTTGTTTTCCTCCATTGTCAATGACAGCATTCCTGGTTCCCTAATAAATAACAATAAAAAGGCCAATACTTAGTATAATCCTAAAAGATACAGATTCAGAATATATATTTTAAAAAGCACTTTAATAAAATATTAACAGTGTTGGAACTGAAAATTTAACACATTCTAAAATTTATTCTAGACTTAAGACACACTTTGTTTTCATCCAATTGCAGATTTACTAGGCATGCCTACTCAATTATTTAAGTCCTATTTCAAATACCGTCTCCTTGGTGAAGCTGTCTTTGACCTCTATCTGCAAATACAGACACTTTCTCCAGCAGTACTCACTGTCCTCCATATGGGCTCTTAGAACACTTTGTACATAACTCTGTCATAATTTATTATTAGAGTGAGTTGCTACATATTCCTTTCCTACTAGCTGTGAAATTATCTGAGGCATGGATGGCATCTTATTAATATGTTTATCTCCAGTGCTTAATACAGTGCCTAAAACTGAGTGGTCACTTATTAAATATGGGTTTGGTGGAATGGTGCATATGCAGCCAGTGAAAAGTAACCATGAGAGGTGCCTGGGTGGCTCAGTCAGTTAAGTCAGTTAACCTTCAGCTCTGGGCATGTTCTTGGAGTCCCAGAATTGAGCTCCACATCGGACTCTCTGCTCAGCAAGGAGTCTGCTTCTCCCTTTGCCCCTCATCCCATCATGTTCTCTCATTCTTTCTCTCTCTCTCAAATAAATAAATAAAATCTTGAAAGAAAGAAAGAAAGAAAGAAAGAAAGAAAGAAAGAAAGAAAGAAAGAGAAAAAAAGAGTAACCATGAGTTATACTAGCAGCTGCCACAAACATTTTTAGCCAAAAAATTTCTACATTCAGTTTATTTCTCTTTGGTTTCTTAGATCATGATCAATGTACATTTTCATTTTAAAAACTCTCTGTGGATTATGTTTAGCCAAAAGACAAAGTATCTACTGACTTAAAGGCTTCCCTTCTGTTAAGAGCTCTTTAAGCAAATCGCAGAATTTGGTGCCTTTGTACAGCTATGAAAATAAATTATGAAATGTATTATCTGATAGATCACATGCCTAGATCAAGTTTTTTAAACTATATTTTCTTTAAAGCCTATATGATCCATCTGGAAACAAGTCAACTATTAAGAAATAAAGAGATTGTGAGCAGCAACTGAAGAATGTTGAGTTTTTCTGGATGCCCGATAAAGGGTTTCAAAATGTTTCTGATTGAATTGTTAAAGGAGTTCATTTATAACCCTTGAAAGAATAAAATAATATATTGTGATTACATAGTATCTGTCTGACAACGAGTCCTGAGTTCTGTTAATGTGGTTTGACTCTGAAATATCCCAAACGAAGTTGTTTTCAAAAACCCATCTCACTATGGGACAGGACCAATTGTCATGAGCAGATGGTAATTATTAAACAGAAACATGGTTTTCATTTTTTGTGTTTATGGCCATTTGTTTCTAGCACATTTATTATCATTTCCTTCTTGTAGTGTTTTTACTGGTGTTTGTTTCGATGGAAACAATGAAATTTTGGCTAGGTACAGAGGATAAAGAATTACTTTAAGATTACATTGATCTTTTCAGTCCAGGCCACGCACAGAAGACAACACTATTAGTGCCAGCATCATGTCCTCAGCACCTGAAAGGATGACTAAATCAACATAGAAGTCTAATTTAACAAAATCCTGTAATGTTCACTATTTAAATAATAATCCTATTAGGAAAAGTGAAACGCTTCTCATCTACCAGCAGGACAACAAAGATAGCATCAGTCCCAATCTCAGTCCCAGCAGGCTTTTTTATAGAAATTGATGAGCTATTTTTTTAAATGTACATGGACATGCAAGAACCCAGAGTATCCCAAACTTATGAGAAAGGAGACTAGAGCTGGAAAGTCAAGACTGGATATAAAACTATAATAATTAATCAGTGTGGGTCTGGCATACAGATAAATAAACAGATCAACAGAACAGACTAGATGGCTCAAAAATTGACTTACACTTATTTAGTTATTTGGTTTTTGATAAAGACTTCAAAATAATCCAATGAGAAATGAAAGCCTTTTCAGCAAATGGTGCTGAAATAAATATATATTCCCATGAAAACAAACTCTGACCCCTAATGCATACCATACACAAAAATTAATTTGAGATGGATCATAGACCTAATCCAAAGTTAACATTATACAATTTTTAGAATGAAATATAGGAAAATCTTTGTGACCCAGAGGTAGCCATATTTCTCAGATAACAGAAGGCAAGAGCTATAAAACAAAAAATAACAGAATTCATTAATATAAAAAAATTTATTTGTTAAAAGACATCATTAAGACAACAGGCAAGTCACAGAGCATGAAAAAATATTTATAAAACTTATATGTACTACAGGACGGACATCCTTTATTATAGATAAAGATATGGCTGTATCAAGAGTATGGTGATTCTGTTTGCTGTTGATAGGCAGGAACTACTAAGAAATAGTAGCCCGATCAGCTCTGATAAGAGGACATTCAGATTGTTGAGCCCATGTATATAACCTCTATTCCTGTCACCATGGCTACTCTGCCTATGAGCTCATGGAACAAGTACTAGATGGAGAAAGAGGCGTCTGACATTTAGAGAACATGTCCTTTAGTATACCTAACTGTAGAAAAACTTCTCTACAGTAGATGCCATACGGTGAACAATTGCAAGACACAATTATTTTCACACTATATGTCAAGCTTCAGAGGTCCATCCACATGCATTTTTTCCAGACCTCCTTGACACTACACTTTCAGCCCTATTCTTCCTAAGTTCCTGATCATTAAACCAAATGAAAAGCAATTTCCCATGAGTCAACGTAGATCCATTCTTCTGGTCATCCCTCTGTGTAGACAATAGAATGTCCCACTCACTGTTCTGCCTACTAGGATGATTTCCAGTCACCCTTTCCCTCCAGGTCACCCCTGAGACTGTAATGTTACAGCAATGCACATACTGTTGATGCTAGCAAATTGTTGGTAACCATCCATAAACCTGGCCTTTTTTTGCCCTCCTCAGCTGACTGGTCATAAGGAGCTCTCTATAATCACAGGTATGTGCTGAAAGAGATGAGACCGTACAATAGGAGTCCTTGTCAAAGGAACTTGAGCCTATACCACTTGCACTTAATAACAAAATACTGCTGTATATGCCCAAATTCATGGCCTGGTGGGTCAGAAACACCCAACTCATGATGGAAAGCTCAGGCCACATGGCTGCTGGATGTCCCATGACTAGGCATTCAGTCTCTACCAGGACCCAGTAGGAAGCTAGGATGTAGTTCTCAAAAGAGAAATACTTGTTTACCTCCCAATTCTGGAGCTTTGATATTCTCCTATTGGTGCTTGCAAGTGACTTGACAGTACATCAGTATTTGCCATAGACAAATACTGGATCTGCTAGGTCATAAGGCCCAATTAGCAGAGCAGCTTATATTGAAGACTTAACTTGCTGCACAGCCTTCTCTTTGTTCTGGGTCCCCACTCAACATCAGGACCTTATGGATTATTCGGTAAATGGTTTCAATTAATACATTCAAGTAAGGTATATGTTGTCTCCAAAATCCATAAAGGCCACCAAGCACCAAAGCCCCATTTAGTGCTAGGTGGTACAAGGTAAAACATGCCTTCCACTTTTGATGGGATATGTTCATAGGTTCCAAACCACTGGGCTCCAGAAACATTGCTGAGGTGGCTGACCCCTGGATATTTGTGTGATTTCTCTCCCTTCCTCTGCTTTGCAAACATCAAGCCAATTAATGCAATCTATGAGTTGAGGCTTCTCTTTTTTCCACAACACTGAGATACTCTGAACTATCCTGAACTGTCTCAGTAGGTGCACCTTTACACAATCTCATGACTTTACATAGCAAATACAGTATCTTCTGTATTGGTTTACCACTGCTGCTATAATAACAGCCACAAATTAGAGGCTTGAAAAAATACACATTTATTGTTTTCCAACTCTGGTGGTAAGAAGTTCAAAATGTATTGATAGGGCTGCCTTCCTTCTGGAGACTCTAGGGGAGAACTGATTACTTTGCCTTTTCCATCTTCTAAAGACTACCAGCATTCCTTGTCTCATGTCCCTGTATCATTCTGATTCCGTCCATGGTCTCTTCACCTTCTCTGACTCTGACACTCTTGTCTCCTCCTTTTAAGGAATTTTGTGACTACATTAGACCCCCTCAGATAACACAGGATAATATCTTTATCTCAAAATCCTAGCCTTAACCACATCTGCAAAGTCCCTTTTACCCTGTAAGGTAGCATATTCAGTTTCTGGGGATTGGGATGTGGACAGATTGGGTACCATTATTCTGCCTACCACATCCAAAACTGAGGGCTGCCTTGAAAACATTTCATTAAGTATTCCAAACTATTTTTTTTCTTGTGGTTGTTGCTCAGAACTTTTGGAAAATCAAAGGAAATAACTTTCCATTGGCTGACTTCTGACCGATCCAAGTGTTGTCTGTTTAATTTTTGCTTTGGGGTCTTAGAGCAGAGTGAAAGTGATGGTGTTTCAGAGAGGAACAGTGAGGGGTCTGAGTCTTGGCACTGCTACTCACTATGGTGGGTTTGGGTAAGTCTTCTTACATAGAGAGTAAAACCATTTTTACTGTAGAAATTAAATTGCATGATGTAGGTTAAACATATAGCCCAGTATTTGACACAGAAGGGGCACTCCATAGGTGGGGATGGTTATTATTATCACAGCTACAATTACTTATTTAGATGAGATATTCCCAACTCTGAATGTCTATGGAAATCATTAACAAAACAACAAAGTATGGGAACCGCCCTCAGAGATTATGATTTAATTGCTCTAAGATGGGTTCTGGACATAGTATTTTTCAAAAAGTTCTCCAAGTAATTCTAGTTGACAATCAAGGTTGAGAAAACACTGACTTACATGAAGTTGGCTAGGATATTACCCAAAACTTTTCTTGTACTTACCACAAATATCATTGTGGCATATTTTAAAAATTCAGAGAGAGAACAGGAGCAGAAGGGAGAGACAGAGGGAGCAGGGAGCCCAATGTGGGACTCAATCACAGGACCCTGAGATCATGACCTGAACCAAGGGCAAATGCTTAACATTCTAAGCCACCCAGATGCCCCAAAACTCGTTTTAAAGTCATTATTTTAAAATATACCTTATAGATATAATTTGACTAAAACATACATGTGATAGAAACAGGTACACTGAGTGTAAGAGGCTTTTTTTCTTTAATGTGTTTGGGCTTGGGAAAATATTCTGATTTTATCTTTTTGGTAAGTAATGATTTTACTTTTTAAAAAGCTGGCTATTTCTCTATTGAGAGTCTACAAGAGGTTTTTTATGTAGTTTTTGAAGACAGTGGGAAATAGTGACTTGTTTTAAAAATTATCATTTGATATTTAATGCCAGTATTTTAACAAAGATGAGAAATTATTGTCTCCAATATATTGAAGGTGTGCTCTTGCTAAAAAAAATACTCTTGATGATTTTTGTCCTGTGGCTTCAGAATAAGCATTTGCCTCATATTATCAGTTGAAGAAAAGATTCAATCATGTCTCTACAAAATTAACAAGATGACTTAATGAACTTAGAACAAGCAACTGGTGAGGGCAAGATAATTTCTGAAGGAAACTAATTGAATGAATTGACAGGTCACTTGAATTCATTTACCTTTCTAAGTGTCATCTATAAATTCAAAAACTAAATTATTGGTAATGTGTAGAAAGGAGATGTATATCATATTCCAAATTGCAGGGGCTTCTGTTACTGTTAGTTTTTCTTTGCAATCAGTATCTTAAAGATCAGAATTTTTAGAGAATTAAGCCTTTATTTGGATTCTAAGAGACTCTGACCCAGAGTCATGTTTAGATATCTTTGTGGAGAATAAAATGAAATTGTGCATCCATAAAAAAATATTTTTGGGGACAAATGAAATAATTATCTTTCATAACCAACTATTTTTATGTCATAAGGGCAAATAAAGAGAACCAGAACTATCTTTTAAAACATCTATTTGTGTATCAAGCTAACCAAACCAAGCAAAAACTAATGTTTCTCATTAATGAAAAAAAGATACCTCCCCTCCATAATGTAGTGTGTTGATTCCCTGGATATTTTTAAGAGAATAAATCTTCTTGCTAAGAGTATCATTCCTGTATCAAAGAAAAACATCTTTTCTTATATTCTTTTCTACCAATTATTTACCATTTGCCTCAAGTATTATATTTCTAGATAAAGGAAGGTATTCCTTTTGTGAAAGGGCTTTTTGTGTTTTTGTTAAAGAAAAGATAAATAACCCTAGGTCCTTCCTGGTCCTTTCTGTTGACAAAATTATGGTAAGTCAGTAGTCTGCAAAATGAGATGGTCACATTCCAGTAGTTATGCAAAGCAATCCATTGGAGAATGGGAAGAAAATATTCATTTACCTCGACTTATCATGTGGCTTTCATACAGAAAGAAATAAAATACATTTATATTTAAAATATGAATTGACAGTAGTGTGTGTGTGTATATAATTTATAAATGAATTGCTATATATTGGGGCTGTATGAAAAATCACTTTGCTCTCAGTGACATATGACCAAAGGAGTGTAGAGTCTCACTAGCATTGGTGCCCTTTTCCAACTGCATCCCTGTGGGTTCTGGATACAGCTGTGGAATGCTGGATTCAGGAAAGTCTGAAGAAAACTTCATTGCTCTACAGGACAGAAGGAGAAGAAACTGGAATATGATGGAGTGAATGACACATTCCTACTGGGAGAGATGAGGAAAAAAGGTGAGGAGGAATAGAAGAGGAAGAGGAGCCCAGGAAATATTGAAAGTCCATGTTATCACATGTAAGGAATACAAATTGAGAAGTTTTATGGGGCGGCAGAGCTGCTAACTTTTTTTAAAAACAGGGCCTTCTTTTGCTTAATATTACATAAGTGTTCGTTGACGGCACTTCTCCCTTGACTCCCAAATCTCCAGTGAAAGTTCTTCCATCTGCCACAGCCCTGAATATATAGCAACTGGGAAGAGGAAATAAAGGGGGAAGAGCCCATATTCATGTCATTGCTATGGCAACAATAAAGACACCAATTACTTTATCTGCTTCCTCACTCTGGAATCTTGAACATCATATGACATTCAGGCTTATCAGTCTAACTCTAAAACTCCTCTTTCAGCCTACATGAACCTTTCCCTGGGAACCCTGACCCAACACTATGCTGCCTAATCTGGACTTCACCTTTTTGGGTTACTTAGTTTCTGTCAATATCAGTAAACTATAGTTAGTATACTTGATTAGGTTACCGTCAGAATTTTGAAGTATTTTCAGATAAATGAGCATACTAATAATGGTCTATCTGTGAGTGTTAGCAGAGGAAGAAAAGGCAGTGTTCCCAGTTCACAGGGGGCTTTCTAGTATATAAAAGGAACAGCACTGTGGTACCTGGGTAACTTAGTCTGTTAAGCATCTGCCTTCGTCTTAGGTCATGATCCTAGGGTCCTGGGATCGAGGCCTATGACAGGCTCCCTGCCCATGAGGGAGTCAGCTTCTTCCTCTTCCTATACCCCTCCACTTGGTTATGCTCTCCCTCTCTCTCTCAAATAAATAAATAATACCTTAAAAAAGAAAAAAAAAAGGAACAGCACAGTCTCTGGAGTTTATCCAAGAAAAGACTTAAATTCCATGCCAGGACCTGCGCTAACAGTGGAATTTGAGCTATGATATAACCTTTTTGAGTTGTAATTTTCCTCATTCAAAAAATGGAGGTAATACCTACTTACCTAGAAATGTTAAAGTAAAGGGTGCCTGGGTGGCTCAGTGGTTTAAGCCTCTGCCTTTGGCTTGGGTCATGATCTCAGGGTCCTGGGATGGAGCCCGCATCAGGCTCTCTGCTGGGCAGGGAGCCTGCTTCCCCCTCTCCTTCTGCTTGCTCCTCTGCCTGCCTCTCTGCCTACTTGTGATCTCTCTCGCTCTGTCAAATAAATAAAATCTTAAAAAAAAAAAAAAGAAATGTTAGAGTAAGAAGTTAATTATATATGCATATAAAATGTCTAGCACAGAATAGATTCTCAACTAATGGTAACTGTTATTATTATTACATATAATTAAGTCTGGTGGTCTTAACATTTATCAACTTGATACTATAATACAGGATAACTTGGGCAGCCAAGCTAACTACGCAACTGATGTTCCAAAGTTCCAAATTCCTGTCTAAGCCAGAGAAGTACCCCCTCACATATACATTGAATTTGTGTTACTTGAGCTGGTATATATTTTTCCTTATATGTTACATAGATAAACTAAAAAATAAATATTAGTTTTAAAATCCCTCCATATTTTTATTCTTTTTTTCACATAACCTTATCCTATCCTTATTTTCTTCCTTAAAATGTTCATGTTGCTGGCAAAAAGAACTTAAACATTTGAAAAATTCAAATTATGCATTTTGTGGCTGTGCTATAATGGAATCTTCAAGAAAAGAATTTATACAAATCAATGACATCAGGTAATAATTTTTAAGTTATTAATGTGTTTTTCTCTTTTCCTTTCTTTTTCCAAGTCGTCTTGAAATATCTATTTAACAGGAAAGAAATAAGAACTTGTCACTAGAGAAATACAAGAAGTGAAGAGGTCACATTCAGCTACTAACATGCAAAATAGAGCTCCTCAGTAACCAAGAAGCAAGGCTACAGAGAGAAAACTGCTCAGATTACTTCATTTCCTCCATTCAAATATCAAGGGTTTGAAGGACTGATCTCGCAAAACTGAGATACTTTTTAACCTATGACAGAAAAGTACTCAAGCTTGCGTCTGCTCAATGGCAGAAGGGAGATATGATGCACGGAAAGAGAAACAAACAAAAAGCCCATTTTCTGGTCCCAGGGGAGCCTAGGAAGCGACAGAAAGAAAAAAAAGAGCATGAGGTGAGTGATCACCTTCTCTCCCCCTTCTCACTTTATTTTCAGAGAGAGGAAAAGGTAATTTGGAAAAGTGAAGGTAACATGGGTAGATAGTGTGACTGTTCTCTAATATCTTATTTAAGATGTAGGAAGAGTTCACCTTCTATGATGCTCTTGTGCTAAACTGGGGCTTGGCCATACTTCCTTGATGTTCTATGAGACAAGAAAGAGGGGCTTTAGTGCTTAACTTTGCCAAGCTGCTTTCAAGACTTCAGTGATGTGAATGAGTGTTGAGAATAGAGAGGGCTTATGGGAAGAAGCACAGTGATTCCTGGCAGAGGCTAGGGTTTGAGAATCAGAGGACATGGAAGAGCCTCTTGGGTCTATACCCAGCCAGAAATCAAGTCATCTAGGGACTGCTGTCAAAAATCTGGCTAGGACAATAGGCATCATTTTCTAAATAACATTACTTACACTATTAGACCAGCATTGGAGATTACTTTTAATTGGGACCAGATGGTAGCCTGGCCTCCCCCACAGTGATCTAGAACTCTCTTCCCAACATCATCTGGGAATTCCTTTCACTATTCCTGGGTTGCAACACTTTTTTTTGAATCCCATATTTGTTTTCATACGCATTATTTTCTGGAGCATAGCAGTCTCTGAGAAGGGTTTTGTTGTTGTTTTTCAGAGGGAAGATCTTGGGTACCTGTAAATGTCTTTATTATACACTTATCCCTCAAGTAACAGTTTTAGTTTATTTCTGAGAAATCTGATCCTAATTAAAAAGTTGTTAAAAAAATAGTTCCATTAATTTTAAAGGGAAAAAATTTTGACACTTTTCTTTATGAATGCAAAATGCCCAAACGATTTTCACAGAAAAACACATCAGTTGAGCAAATTAGTGTTTATATAACTAAACTATAACAATCTGAAAATAAATATATATGGTTTTTAGGTGAAATTTAAGGTAATAAACATTCATGATACTCACCAAGTTGACTCACCAAGAAGAGTCAACTTAACAGTGGGTGGTGGTTAGTGGAGGAAGGTACAGGAAGCAATTCTTTGAAGGATAGTGGAGAATGAGACCGATAATCAACTTTCAGGCAGGCATTCAGTCTGAAGCAGGTATGCTTGATGGTATTTTGTTTTGAGACTTTGGTAAAATAAATGCTATGTATGACCTCATTTTGAAATACAGGAACATGATTTGTATACACTCAAGGGTCATGGAAAACCATGCATCTTCCTTCTTGGCTCTTCACTCATATTGAAGAATGGAGCACAGAACCGCTGACTGGACACTGCATGTTCAGAGGTGAGATGTGTGGATTGGGAGGTGAAAACTATCTGGTGAGTGGATGGGGACACAGATGCTTATTTTAGGACCTCCAAATTACAGAATTTGTAGAATTTTCCTTTTAGACTGGTTTGTTTCTACAGGAAGCACTGCTCCAATGTTTTACTAAGGAATGTACTTGATGGACAGCAAAGGCTTAGCTCTCAGTACTCTCACAGCTGAATATGGGAAGAGGGTCGCAGTCTCCTAGTTCACTTGTATACTTTCAATTAATTAAGTCTTCAGTATTTGTCTCTAAGTCTAGTGCCAGTTTGAACTCAATTTCTCCAGAGAACAAATTTCTTTTATACTACCAGGATGTAGGAAGGTAGATACAAGCAAAAGGCAAGGATAGAATTAAGATGCCTAATGGACTTTTTTTTTTTTTTTTTGAGGATGGATAGTGATGGGGTGGGGAAGAGGTAGAGAAAGAATCTTAAGTGGGCTCCACGTTCCGCATGAAGCCCAATGTGGCGCTTGATCTCAAGACCCTAAGATCATGGCCTGAGGTGAAATCAAGAGTCAGATGCCTAACTGACTGTGCCACCCAGGTGGCCCTGCCTAACTGCTTCTTAAACAGATTTTTGAACAATCTTTTTGCCTTCCTGGGTACCTATTGCCTTAGAGTCTCGAGACTTTATAGTTCTATGACACTTAACTTCTTGTGTCATTAACATTTCTCTCTACAAAACTTAGATATCTACTTTTTCTTCTTTGCTTAAATCAGTTACCTATTCATCCATCAGTTTTCCTTCTTCAAAAATGTGTTGACATCTTTTATATACTATCATCTCCCATCCATTTTTCCCCTTATATTTTATACACTGCTATTCATTTACATAGTTTTTCTAAAAAAAGGGGAAGCGTGAATTCATCTATTTTATTTTATTATATTTATATTTATTATATTTAACTAAGTTTTCCTCTCTTTCTCAGAAAAAAACCCCCAAAACCTAGAAGTCTTGCCCATATCAAGTGATTTTTGAACTAAAATTTCAGTGTAGACTAAAGAGTAAACTGGAAAGACTACAGGGACAAAGGAAAGTAGAAATAGGAAGTGTTCCAGCTGACCTGGAAATGAAACTTGGAATAATACAGGTATGGAGAGTTTAATTATTAAATGGTACCACACTGATTAATGTGTAAAAGAAAAGATTTAAGTAAACACGGATTCAATTTGGGCTCTGCCACCTATTAGTTGTGTGACCTAGAAAAAGTTGTCTTGGCTTCCTCCTTTGGAAAGCAAGGACAGCTAGTGCCTAAGACAAGGTTTTCGTGAAGACTGAAGTGGGTAATATTAAGTGCTTAATCTAGTACCTCACACAAACATGGTGCTCTATGGTAGTTTCTAATGTTGGCTACCCATCACAATATTTTGTATTCCCCAAGAGTTCTACGTTTTACAACACCATTATTTTTATCATTTTTATATAGGATGTGTATAGTACACATAGTAAATATATCCTACAGCATATGAGTGTATTTTATGGTATATAATATGAGTGAGCAATTTGAAGAGGCTCTGGCAGAAGAGGGATGAAGCCAGAAACAGAAAGAAGGACCAGAATCTAGTTTCATCTTTGAAGTCACTTACTCCTGTTCTACTCTACCTGCCTTCCACATTGTAGAGATATTTTCTGCTAGTGGTGGTTGCTCAGAGTTATCCACTGAGCTCCCCTGTGGATGTTGAAAGGGTTAGATCTATGCCAGGAGAAACAAGAGTAAAATTTACAGTTCAGTTAACTTTTGAGTGTCACAAAGTGTTGATGTTATGAACTGACATTTCACCTGGTTTCTTCCAGACTCTCTTCTCTCTTTCCCTTTGGTCTTCTTTGGGCTTAGCATAAGTCTATCTTCAGAACCACAGGCAAACTTCTACTAGAGACAATGACCAGGGATCAAATGTATGGTATCATGATTTGGCATTTGCTTGAGATGCTCAAGGATCTCAAATCCAGCAGAGAAAACCTGGGAACAATGCATGTGCTGGTCTTTCATTCAAATCAATTACGTTTAAGTTCTAAATTTGAAACTTGAACAGCAAAAGGAAAATTATAAATGTTAAAATCTGTTTCAATAATTTTTCAAGCCAGTCAATTAGCCCTTAAATCAGCCTCTAATATATATAAATATATATTCAATGCTATTGATTAATTATTAATTAATTATATATATTTATCATATTATATATAATAATTATATACTATATAATTAACATATTATTGATTATTAATTATTAGTATATAATAATATATTTATTTCCTTCTCTCTCTCCATCTCTGTCTCTCTGTTTGTCTCTCCATTGATACCATCATGGAATTACTAAAGTAATTCTCTTGCTTAAAGTTTTTCTTCCCCATTCTAAGTTGAGCATGGTAACAGAATCAATGGGATAATTTTTCAAATAACTTACACTAAAAATTTCAGTGGGAGGAAAAGAGAGGAGCTCTGCATATGCATAAAACTCTTCCTAAATAAATAATACAGCATGCACATACAAACACATTTTATTTTAACCATTTTCCATGTGGTTAAAATAAATAAGAATTCATACATTTTTATTCTTTTAATACCTTCAATTAATAGCCACATTTACACCCTGAAAATTTCCTCTGGGTATAGAGAAACAATCTTTTGTTTATCTAGATTTTCTACCTCATTATCTTTAATAATGTACTTTGTCTTCTGTTATTTACAAGGAGAAAATGATTAAAAGGTAGTTACAGATAAGAGAGCCTTTCAACATTTCAAGAAAAGGGATCTGGTTTGAGACTGAATTTACTATCTTCTTGATGTCTGATACAGACTGAAGGCAGAGGCATTTTAGACACTAAGTTATAATTTTAAATTTTCATATGTGGAAATCATGCTGGTGTCTTAGAGTTTGGGGTCCAATCTAATCACAGTAGTGCTTCACAGTGGAAAACCTTTCCTGGCTGTCATCAGAGAAAGAAATGTAACAGAGAAATGATCAGTGAGGTGTAGCATAAGGACTTTGCCTATTGCTGGCTTTGGAGAGGAGGGCTAGGAGCACGAGACAAAGAATGTAGGTGACCTCTAAAATATGGAAAAGGCAAAGAAACAAATTCTTCTCTATTACTTTCAGAAAGGAACAGAGTCTAGGCTAATAGCTTGATTTTAGCCCAGTGAGATTATGTGTCCGACTTCTGATTCAGAGAACTATAAGATAATAAAGTTCTGTTGTTTTTTTGATACTAAGTTGGTGGTGATTTGTTATGGCAGCCATAGAAAACTAATATAAACTTCAATAAATTTTGTAATCTAAGTACTTCTTGAGCATTTCAACTGTGTTAAAATAAAAATTACCTTGATGAAAATGTTTTCTATCATAGAGAGGATAAGTAATTAAATTTTTTCAATATTTCATATGACAATTCTAAGATTCAATAACTGCACACCAAGTTTTTACTTACAAGAAGGCAAGCAGCTATCTTCATGACAAATAAATTCTAAAATTAAAAAAGAAACTTCCAGTTATAAGACAAGCAAATTCTGGGAATGAAATCTACAGCATGTTGACTGTAGTTAAAAATACTGTACTGTTTATCTGAAATTGCTAAGAGAGTAGATCTTAAAAATTCTCATCACAGGAAAAAAAACTTTGTAACAATATCAAATGATGGATGTTAACTAAACTTACTAGTGGTACTCTTTCACAATATATACTTATATCAAATTATCATGTTGTATACCCCAAACTAATAATGTTACATCTCAATTAAATCTCAGTAAAACTGGAAAATATTAAAAATGCTTTATAATACCAAAGAATTAATCTTATATAAATTTTAAAAATAATACACAATATCTACTCCACAAAGGAGCTGCCAAATAATTTTTTCTAGGTTTCAGAGTCTATACTAGTTATAGCTAAATCCCAGATGATCAAACATTCTTATCAAGGTTTTAAGAAGTGACTTATAAAGCTGTTTGGGGATGTGTACTAAATATATTTCAATTATAGGACTTTTGTGTATGAATGCAACCAAATATAAAGATTCACAAGCAGAAATAGAAAAAAATACTTCGACAACTGGAAATTTGCATCGTGAGAGAAATGGGATAATGGAAACATAGGAATAAATGATTCATTTTCTGGAAATGTTGGTTTCCTGGAAAATAAAGGTAATTTTCCTCTAACATGAGAAATGTTATGATTTAGATATGAAAACACAATAGATAAAAAACACAACTTACCATACTCAAAATGAAATTCCTTTAACATAGAATACTCTGATATTTTCTAAAGTAACATGATATTTGTTAACATATTTAATTAGTACTCCAGAATAAGGCACCAAGCACGTTTAGATCTCTACTGTGCAGAGTGCTCCAATAGCTACTGTGAGGTATTTCAGAAAATCTGGTCTCTGACATTAAGGAGTCTAAATACTCCCTAGGACTCTAGGTAAACATAAATGAAACTATGTAGAATTACTACATGACAATTATCAAGGAGCACACAATATTAAAATGACATAGAAGACTGATAGGATTAAAATGTGATTAGTCAGGGAATATAAGGGATGGGCAGCCATATCCAGAAATAAATCGGGTTGCCAGGTAGACAATGTAAATGGAGATGTGCTGAGAAAACCACTTTCAGTGGAAAAAATATGTCCCCTACCAGGCCTTCAAGATGACTTAAATTTTCACCATTAATCAGACCTGTCAGCCATTAATCTAACCAGAAAATATGTACTGAATACCACAACAACCAAGTTGCATGCATTCCAGTGTTAAGTATTTTCCTTTCTTCCTCTTTCCTTTTCTTCAGTTTTGGGCCATTTTAAATATGATTGTTCTCTGGAAAAGATAACATAGAAAGTCATTATCAGATCCTAACATGTAATTATGATCCACATTTTTCTCTCCTCCTTCTTTCCTAACTTCACTGAAGAATTACACTCACCTTTTAGGTCATGTTCCAACCCAATGTCTACACTATAGCCAGAGTTATCTTCTAAAATCATAATTCCCGTTATCTTCTCATGTTACTGATTACTACTCAAAATTTACCTGCCAAGTGGCCCAATTCTTCAGGGCCCTAAAAGAATAGCTGAAGTGAAATGAAGAAAAGGTAAGGCAGGCCTGGTGAGCAGTTTAAGAAGTGACCTGAGCTTGATCACTTTTATGAAGTCTGGAGGTCCTGGTAAAACACCCACATGAGAGATATGTAGGTAATGATATGATGGAGCATGAGTGCATGTATATGTTTTTGAGAGGTATCATTTTCTGGCAAGAAAGACAACAGTTTAGCATTTGCTATGAGCACAATTGATCTACATACAATCACCAAGAGTTTGGGACTTAAATATTTAGCAATCAATCCATGCAAAATTGGAAATTCATAACATGATAATGGAGTACCTTCTTTTTTTTTTTTAAGATTTTATTTATTTATTTGACAGAGAGAAATCACAAGAGAGGCAGGCAGAGAGAGAGGAAGGGAAGCAGGCTCTCCGCTGAGCAGAGAGCCCGATGTGGGACTCGATCCCAGGACCCTGAGATCATGACCTGAGCTGAAGGCAGCGGCTTAACCCACTGAGCCACCCGGGCACCCAATGGAGTACCTTCTGAAAGAGATAAATGTTAAGGGAAATGAGCAAAGTACAAGGGATTAATTCCTGGAAATCTCTAAAGGGTGGTAGGGAAAAAAAGGAAATCAGAGAAAGAGCACTAAGGAGAGAAATGATAGGAAAAAAAATGAACCTTATAAAAAACTTGCATTAGGGCTTTTAAAAAATATCTATTTTATTTGCAGTCAGAGTTTGTGTTCTGTGAAATTCCTCCTGATTCTTCTCTGGGTCAGATAGGTTTTGATACTAAGCAGGCGAAATGGTTCCAATTCTTCTTTTCTTGGAATTAAATAAACCAGAGCTGCTTTTTTGACTGTTTATAAAAGAAGAAAATGAGCTGCCAAGACACAGTTGATAATATTGTGTATTTTTTAATTTGTCAAGGAGGAACTTTTAACAAGCCCTAACACGACATCTTGTTTTTAAAAACCCCAGCCGAATAACTTCCCAAATTTCTTATTCTTAAAATTCTCATCAGTATCAGCTAGTAGTCTAACTACAGCAATAGTCAAGAAACATTGCTTATTCAGCCACTAGAACAAACTTGGAGCTTAAGTGATTTTATCTATTGGCTCATTAAAATCAACCATAATCCAATCTTATTATTTATGTTGAAGTAGCTAACTACTAAAAGGTGTTTTAATTTATCAACATGAGTTTACATAGAACTTGCCTATGAAGAAAAACATCATTTTAGAATGTTATCCAAGAAAAGAGACCCTGCAACAAGACACAGGAATCAAGAAATGAAAAGCCAAAAAACAGAAACTTTATATAGTCCTGCAACTCTTAAATTCCCATTATCAAAGTGTTTCAGAGGTTGATCTGCCCAGAGATGGCTCACAGTTCCTTTCCCCAATCCACAGCACATCACAAACTCTGCTTCCATTGGTAATCTCCTTTCTTTTTCTGATATTCCTGTCTCCCTCTTGTAAGGGCCCTTCTGATTACATTGAATCCACCCAGATAATCTAGGATAAACTTCCAGCTGAAGATCCTTAATTTAATCCATTTGTAAGAGCCCTTTGCCATATAAGCTAACATATTTAAAGATTCCCAAGATTAGGATATGAACATCTTTTGAAGGCCATCCCTCAGCCTACCATCATCACTGTACCACGGGACTCATAACTAGAGAAGTCACTCAGCTGATTCATAAACTTATTTCTAACCTGCTACTTTTATAAAAATGGTTCACTGTATGGATGCACATTTGGGCAAGTGCTAGTTCTCTGCACCCTGTGTCCCTCACCTATAAAATGGAACAAATGCCTACTTCCATAATAAGGATGTCATGAGGATTAAATGACATAGTGTATAAAGAGCAGTTCCCACTCCATCATACAAGAGTGCTGTGGGCACTGTGCTAAAAAGTGAGTCTTCATTGCAGAGGGATACATTTATCCCTTACTGTTGCATGTTTGTAGTACACTGGAATTCCATTCTAGTCACACTGAAACTACTTGAATTAAATTGCATCCTTAAGGAAAGAAAGAGAAATAGTGTAAAAATATATGCCTTGCTACCTGTCATTCCATCCAATGAACATATGAAAGAGTAAAAATGTAATGAGTTACTTGAATCTGCTCTTCCCTGGTAAACCTCAATTTCTTCATGCCACTCAAAGCATGAGCCTGCTGGGATTAACTGTGTAAATATATGTACTCTTTCAGACATTATTACAATTATCATTGACATATCTGTTTTTACACTATTAAGTAAAGCTGACAAGAACATGATCTTCCCACAATACCAAGCATGTAGTTGGTTCTCAGTATGTGATAGTTATTATTATTAGGCAAATAAATGCTTGTTTAAAAAAATGAATGCTCATGAATAAACTGGCAACATGTAATGAAGAACAGCCTAGTGTTCAAAGTCAGATTCAAAGAACAGATTTCAAAGTCAGATACATCTGAGTTCAAATCCCAAATTTTCCATTAAGTATTTCCTTGGATATTTTATCTAACCTCTCTAAAACTCAATTTTATCATTTTTAAAATGGAAATTACAATTTTATCCCTTTAGATGTGAGGATCAAATGAGAAGATGTACTTAGGCTCCAAGAATAATTTCTGGCAATAAATGATAATTATTAGTATGTAAATAAATATTTTCTTAATTTAAATATATTTAGAAAATAACTTCCTGAATAAAAAATATGGGATTATAGGTAGAAACAAATGAATTATTTAAATTCTATCTGATCACCCAGGTCTCTGAGGTATATAAACTTAAAGGATCCCTAGCCCATTACAAATTGCTTGTTACTGAATACATTTTTTTTTTTAATATTTTATTTATTTGACAGAGAGAAATCACAACTAGGCAGAGAGGCAGGCAGAGAGAGAGGAGGAAGCAGGCTCCCTGCGGAGCAGAGAGCCCGATGTGGGGCTCGATCCCAGGACCCTGGGATCATGACCTGAGCCGAAGGCAGAGGCTTTAACCCACTGAGCCACCCAGGTGCCCCTACATTTTTTTTTTTTAAAGATTTTGTTTATTTATTTGAGAGACAGCGAGTGAGAGCAAAAGCAGGGAGGAAAGGGAGAAGCAGGCTCTCCAGAACAGAGAGCCCAACTCAGGGACCTGGGATCATGACCTGAGCCAAAGGCAGATGCTTAACTGACTGAACCACCCAGGTGCCCCAGAATACATTTTCAATACTAGTAGTCGTCAGGCTGTTTAGGGTCTCATGTATGCTCACATGCACAAATGCTCATGTGCCTTCAATGATGGTGTTTACAAAGATACTAGGAAATACTAGTAGCATAGTTTTTTTTTTTAAGATTTTATTTATTTGAGACAGAAAGAGACAGCACAAGTGGGGGTTGGAAGGGCAGAGCAGAAGGGAGAAGCAGACTCCCCACTAAGCAGGGAAGCCTAACACAGGACTCGAGCTCAGGACCCTGGGACCAGGACTTGAGCTGAAGGATGATGCTTAACCAGCTGAACCATCCAGGTGCCCACTAAGTAGCACAGTTCTTAATGTTAGCAACAGCGCAGTCACCCTGTATTGTAGGGCTTCTGTGACCGGAAAATATATCAGGCTCTGCAGATGAATGACTAAATATTCCTCCACTCAACAAGCTGGCTTGATTGACTCAACTTCTCTATTCTCACCAAACCTTGAATTTGGCAAACTTGTTAAGTCCCCTCAAATTTACCTGAGTTCCTTCTTGTTGAGTTAATTTAAAGTTCTCTTGTACTCCTGTACATCTTTGATCCAATTCATACCAGGAGCAGTGGTGATTACAAAAGGAAAAAAAAAAAAATCTATCCTTATAATGTGTCTGCATGTGAGGGATTACCTCTGTTGCCCATCCCACATCCTAGCCCTGTACTATGTATGAATTGCCTTCTTCTGCTTGAAGATCTGAACAGAGACTGCCTGCTCCTTTCCCACTTGCCCTTGCATGGAAATTCAGGTTACATTTCAATGCCTCATTATTCCAACTATGCATGAAGGTAACAAGTAAAATGTTGTCTACCTCACAGACTCTGTCCTCTGAGCTACATCTTGGCTACAATCTACTAGTCGAGATTTTCAAAGGCCTTCAGAGGAGTGCTCCTAAATGTGATTCCATATACAAACCATCTATGAAGGGAGTTAACTAAGGGAAAAGAAATAATTATCAAAAGAAAACATATCAAAAGGAAGAGAGCACCACACACAGGAGATAACAATGAAAAGAACATATTTTATGGGCTCATACCCTTAGGCCACTCCCTGAGATCTCCACAACCTGCAACTACCCTTGTATGTTGCTGACACTAGATATATCCATTCTAGGATGGCAGTGCCCTAAACAATGGACTTGAAGACATGGTCTCCATGGTAGTTTAGTTTCTTTTGAAATTTTTAATAATTCTCTCTTAATTATTGATTTGCCACTTATTATAAATGTTCTGACCTATAACCAATCATTACCTCCTTCCCAGCTCTTTACCCTTATTTGGGGTTCAATTTTGAGAAGTAATCTAAATGAGTTTATGAACCCATAGGGCTACCTGAAAGAAGAGTGTTCTAGGAAGAGAATGGGATGCATGAAGGCCCTTACGTGGGAGCTCAGCAAGGAGGCTGATTCAAATGTAGTGAAATGGATGAGGCCCAGAGAGGTAGGAGCTAAGCCAGAAGTATCATGTAGGGTTTTTAAAAGAACACATTCTTTTAAAAGAAGGACATTGATTAGGCTTATTTTATTTCTTGCAGATTTTTTTGAAAGAGGATACAAAACCCAGAAAATGTGAAAAAAAAATCACGATATTCCCTCCTGTTGTGCAATTTTATCAGTCCCAATCTGTCTTTCATTAATGTCAGACTGACTTCAGGAAAACAGTATGTTGCTTTAAAAAAGTTTTTCTTGGATTACAAAGCATTGAAAGTTTAAATGCTTAAAAATTATGCGTCATGTTATACGCAAGTAATGAATCATTGAACACTACATCAAAAGTAAATGATGTGAGATTAAGAGTCATTTATGGTTTGTCTCCCTCCCAATCCCATCTTGTTTCATTTATTCTTCTCCTATCCCCCTAACCCCCCATGTTGCTTCTCCATGTCCTCATATCAGGGAGATCATATGATAGTTGTCTTTCTCCAATTGACTTATTTCACTAAGCATGATATGCTCTAGTTCCATCCACGTCGTCGCAAATGGCAAGATTTCATTTCTTTTGATGGCTGCATAGTATTCCATTGTGTATATATACCACATCTTCTTTATCCATTCATCTGTTGATGGACATCTAGGTTCTTTCCATAGTTTGGCTATTGTAGACATTGCTACTGGGGGTTGCTGGGGGGAGGTGGGATTGGGAGAGGGGGAGGGGGCTATGGACATTGGGGAGGGGAGGCGAACCATAAGAGACTATGGACTCTGAAAAACAACCTGAGGGTTTTGAAGGGTCAGGGGTGGGAGGTTGGGGGAACAGGTGGTGGGTAATAGGGAGGACACGTTTTGCATGGAGCACTGGGTGTTGTGCAAAAACAATGAATACTGTTATGCTGAAAAAAATAAAATGGGAAAAAATAGATAAATTTTAAAAAAAAGTAAATGATGCACTATATGCTGGCTAATTGAACATAATGATAAAAAGATTATGTGTCAGTGGGTTTTATTTAATTTCATGTGACAGAAAACTAAATCCAAAATGGGTTAAGAATAAAAGGAAAGTAAGTGCTTCGTGTATCTAAAAAAATTATTTGATGGGTAAAGGGGAGTGGGAGATACTGGTTCCCAGTTAATGGAATGAGTAAGTCACAGGGTTAAAAGGTACAGCATAGGAATTGTAGTCAATTGTACTGTAATAGTATTGTATAGTGATACATGGTGCCTATGCTGGTGATGAGCACAGTATAACGTATAGACTTGTTGAATCACTATGTTGTATGCTTGATATGAATGCTGCATTGTGTGTCAACTATACTTCAATAAAAACTTTTAAAAATAATCCATTTTTTGGCTTTTACTACAATGTCAGTTGGACCTAGATTCTGTTTGATTCTGTTTGTTTATCATGCTCCTCTACTGTCAGATTTCATGCCTTCTCTTTGAGGTGGCTGTTCTATCTCCAGACATGAATTATTCCCCAAATCCAATGGAAAAAAAAAAAAAAAAAAGAGAGAGAGAGAGATTCTGGGAAGTTCCAGCACTTTACTAATTCTGATTATGTCACATACAAATTCCTGAACTTGGCTACAAATGACGGTGTAAGTCCAAAATATCTGCTCAGTGCACAGTCTTCTCAGTCAGACCCATCGCTAGCTAACTCCTCTTGGCCCAGAGAACTAATGCTAAGTAAGTAGTAAGTTTAATAAATACCAAAACATCCAATACACATTTCCTTGCTAACCTGCCATTGTGGAAGGGATACAACATATAGTAGTTGCTAGTATGTAACTCATCATATCTTGTGTGACAGAGAAGGCAAAGACCTCAATCTAGAAATGAAATGTTGCTCCTTGGTCAACAAGTCTGGTTGTTCTAACTCCGCTCTCCACAAAGATCTTTTGTGGAGAAGGGAATGATTAATGACAAGTTAATAAACCACTTTTTTCCTGGTGGGGATAATGGGGAAAGAATGACTTCTTTCTTCTTGCACATAGGATTCCCTATCTACAAAACAGAGTATTTCTGATCCATCTATTCTTATTATTATAGGAAAATCTGAGATTTATAGATTTTGCCTGTATCTGGTATTTGTTCGTATACTTTGAATTATTAGTAAAGTCTGATGTAAGGTAAGGTGCATGATTTTAGTAGGTCTGTTTTGATAATTCAATCGACTAAGTAAACACAATTGTTTTCCATGACCATAACTGAGATGAATAATGTAATTCTTTATCAGTATACTTTGTTTAACCTCAAGTTCTGGAGCCTGATGATTATTCTCAGGTTTGAGCCTCTTGTTTGTATAGAATGAGATTTCACAAATAGTAAAATTTATTTAAACTTTTGGTATACTTTTAATCTATTTTCATTTGCTCTGTATTATCAGGTAGTAAACAAAGAGAGATATGCAGAATTTCTGTTTAAATCTGAAAATCACCCTTGAATTTCCTGTCTTCTAGAAATTGACTATGGCCACTATTTGGCTTTAATTATGTTGTCATAAAAAATATGTTGAATTCCTAACTCCCAGTATCTCAGAATGTGACCTTATTTGCAATTAGGGCCATTGCAGATATAATTGGTTAAGATGAGGTCATAAGAGAGTAGAGTGGGCCTTACATACAGTATTACTGGTCTCCTTATAAGAGGTGAGAAAAGACACGGAATGCTGTATGAATAAAGGCAGATTAAAATGATATATTTACAAGCCAAAGAACATAAAAAGAATTGTTGACAACTGCCAGAATACATTCTCTTTCAGTGCTCCCAGAAGGAACCAATACTGTTAACAGCCTGATTTTAGACTTCGAGTCTCCAGAATTATGAGACAATTAATTTGTTTTAAGCCATCCAGGTTTGTGGTACTTTCTTATTACAGTCCTAGGACATTAATACAGACACAGTGCACTGTCAATCACTTTAGTCCTGAGCTGAATGGTTTTGTCTTTGTTTTTTAGTTTTTGTTTGTTTGTTTTTTGTACCTGTGCCCCTGGACTGCATATTCTCAATAGTAGTAATTCATCCTTTTCTTGGACAAGGACTGCTTAAATGGAAGTATGTGGGAGAGGCCTGAGATACTAGAATCTTTTTTCGACTAAAGTTCTTGCTAAATCTCCCACTTCTGATTTTGCTTGAGTCAAAACCCAAGTTTTTTGGGGCAAAAAAACTTGGCTTTTCCAACCCTGTTATTATATTTGTAGCTATCTCGGATTTCAGACTGCAGGTGAAGAACCCTTATACAAAACAATATTCTCTGATTTGTTTTCAGATGGAACAGATCCACGTTAAAAGGTTAGCTTTTAAAGGTTAAGTTAAAGGTTAAGTTAAAAGGTTTTAACTTAAAACCTTTTCATTCTTATTTTACCTTCCTGAAGGCTCTACCAAGCTGAAATTTTCAAAACAAATTCCCTTATCCCGTTGCCTTCTTCAGTGCAACACACACAATTTAACCAGTTATTTTGCTTACACTTAATCAAAACTGTTTTCAAGTCAGGGATTGAAAGACCGACACTGTCCTTCATGAGCTTGGTCAGATTACATACAAAGTATAGTTCCTTTCAGAAATCGGCACAACCATTCAAATTTGGCTCAAGCTGATTCCCCTTTACTTTCTTGTCTTTTCCAGATGTAGCTTGACAAGGCCTTTACTTAGAATAATACCTACTGTGCCCTAATTTTTGGCCTCTCGGACCTGCTACTCTATCCTGACTCTTTTTTATACAGGCTCTCTCCTTCTGGTGAGAAAATGTTTGCCACAATGTTAAGCTTACATTCTTTCTCATTTTAAGTCAATACAGTGTTAGCAATATCACAGGTCATTTCATTGGCTTTGATTTGGTTTTTCTCATTCCTAAATGAATCATAGTATTGATATTGGATTAATATCAAGTGATTAATGACTGATCTGAGCCCTATGCTCTGTCCTCCACATCTCCAAAAACAAATGAGCTAATTATGAGGAAAGATTAAATCCCCAAATGACCATGAGTAAAAGTGGAGTAAACTGAATATATAGTCAGTCAGAAAATGTGCATTACAAATAGAATTAAAACATTTTTATTGATTTGTATTTGAAAAATACATAATGCCTACAGGAGAAAAAAATATCACTGGACCAGATAAAAAATTGCATTTGTATGTCCATCAACCAGACAATGGATAAAGACCATAGTATATCCATATAATGTAATACTACTTGGTAATAAGCTCTTGATGAATGAAACTAATTATTCTGAATGTGTCTCAGTTTGGGGTGCTATAACTAAACGCCATAGACGGGTGGCTTAAACAATAGACATTTCTGATAGTTCTGGAGGCTGAGAAGTCCAAGAATGAAATGCCAGAGGTACTCTCTCAGTGAGAACTCTGGCATGCAGATGGCCATTTTGTATGGTGGGGAGAGAGAGAAATCTCATCTCTCTTCCTCTTCTTACAAAAACACTAATCCTGGGAGCCCCACTGTTACAACCACCTCCAAGGGATCCACCTCTGAATATGCTATTAAGGGTTAGGATTTCAGCATATGCATGGGGGGTGGGCACAAACATTTAGTCTATTGCAGAGTGAAAAGCCAGACAAATAATGTATGATGCCATTACATAAAACTGGAGAAAAGGTAAATGATCTATAGAAACAGAAAGCACATCAATGGTTTTAGGGACAGGGCTGGAAAGGAGTGGTGGGACTGGAGGGATTACAAAGGGCATGAGGAAACTTTGATAAGTGTATATGTTCATTATCATGATTATGGTGATGGTTTCACAGGTGTATATATGTGTCAAAATTTAACAAACTGTACACTTTAAATATGAGCAGTTCCTTATGTCAATTATATCTCAATAAAGCTGTTTTAAAAATATGCTATTGAACATTCTTCAGTCATTCTTTGTATTTGATAAGTTATCACCAAACTGTGATTGTAGAATTCTTTCACCTATGCCCTGGACTGCATAAATTTTTATTCTATTTTTTCCATTTCCTTAAGTACATTTTTAATATTATACTTTTTTGAAGTTTATTATATACATCTGGAAAAAGGCATATATCCTGAATTGCCAAAAATTGAAACTATCTGTGCAAATATAACCCAGATAAAGAAAGGGAATAATACCAGAACAAAGATGCCCACTCTCACATTCCTTTCCAATAAATATCCTTTCCTTTCCTAGGGTAACCACTGTCCTGACTTATAATAGCCCAAATTCATCCTGTCAGTTTTTGAGCTTCATATTAATAGAATTTCAACAGTTACATCTTCTGTGTTTGGCTTTAGCCATTATATTCGTGAGATCCATCCATGTTTCTTCATGTAGTAGTGGCTCATGCATATTCATTATATATTCAAAACATTTCATTGTATGACTATAGCAAATATCTGTTTTTCATGAGTATTTTGAAGTTTTTTAAAAAGATTTTATTTATTTGAAAAAAAAAGAGCATAAGCCAGGGGGGACAGGCAGAGGGAGGAGAGGCAGACTCTCCACTGAGCAGGGACCCCGATGAGGGGCTCAATCCCAGGACCCTGGGATCATGACCTAAGCCAAAAGCAGAGGCTTAACACCCAGGAGTCCCAACTTCATGATTATTTTGATTACTTCAAGGTTGGGACTTACACAATTAATCCTAAGAACATTCTTCTATCTTTTAGTGCACCTGTAGATGTAATTTTTCTGTCAACACACCTCAGTGGAATTACTGGGCCATGAATACTTCTATCATCCTAAAAAGTTCCCTTGGTTTCCTTTGTTCCTGCAAAGATACCTTTGATAGATTAGTCTGTTCTGGGAGTTCATATAAATGAAATCACATATAGTGTACTTTTTTGTGTATGGATTCTTTTTGCTCAAAGGTACAATTTAATTGCTGAAGAGTATTTGCTTATTTTTAGGTTTTACCTTTGCCATGTGTTTATGATGGACATCTTTTCTGGGGCACCTGGGTGGCTCAGTTGGTAAAGCATCTGCCTTCAGCTCAGGTCATGATCCCAGGGTCTTGGGATGGATCCCCACATTGGGTTCCTGCTCATAGTGGAATCTGTTTCTCTCTGCTGCTCCCCCTGCTTATACTGTCAAATAAAATCTTTAAAAAAATGATGGGCATCTTATTCTATTATTCCCTTTACTAATATTCATCATTCATTTTCCCTTTTCTTTTGACATGAATTCTGTTTTTTCATGTATTAAAATTGCTATCCAGATTGCTTAAGACTTTTTGACCTTCTTTGGCTTTTCTATTATACAAGTGTTTCACAGACAATGTTTTTGGACCTTGAATTTATAATTCAATGTAAGTAAATATTTTATAAAACTTAACATAAAACATAAAAAAATAGAACTCTAAGAGCTTTTTTGTTAGGTTTTACTTATTTTACCTTCATTTTAACTACTGCTATATATTAGTCCATTAATTTTTTAAAGATTTTATTTACTTAACAGAGAGAGAGATTGAGAGAACAAGTGGGAGGAGGGACAGAAGAGAAGCAGACTTCCCACTGAGGGAGCCCGACGTGGGACTTGATCCCAGGATCAGTACGTTAGATGTATTAAATACATTTTCAACTTACAGTATTTTCTACTTACAATGGGTTTATTGGTATGAAACCCCATTGTAAATCAACCAACATCTGGACATTCACTACCCAGGAATTAATTTTACAGATATCACTATTGGGCATAAGTCTAATTCTGCTGACAGTTTGATTACTCTGATTCCACTCCTCAGAGGTAGTTACCTGGCCTGTCAGTGCCCATCAAAAACAGGACTCTGGTCAGAAGTGGCCTTGCAGTTACAAAGCCTCTCAATTCTTTGCTTAGATAGGCAGAATGGTGGAGAAACTCTACATCCCTCAAAGAACTCCCACTATACTGCCTGCAACTTACAAAGAAAGAGGTGCATGCACTTGAATTAACTGTTGGGATGACTAATAAGATCCACCACCTATCATTTGTAGTTTAGTATTAATCAGATGACTTTCCCAATATCAGAAACTAAAGCAATGGGGAAAGGAAGGAGTAAAGAAGGCTGAGTTTTAACCATGAAAATCAGTAAGAAAGGGCAAACTAGAATGGTTTGGTAAGGAGTATTTTGCTTAAGGTAAAAATTGAAGTTATCAGGTTCTTATAGAATAAAAATACTACTTGATGGGAAATATGCTATCCATTCGTATAGTCACAGAAATGTTAGTCAAGAAGAAAGTAGATTCCAAAGGACATGAATTTACCTGAGATCAAGTCTTCAGAGACTTACTTTTAGGCATTAATATTTTATCTTATGCTACCTCCCTGATGGCAATGAATAGCAAAAGAACAAAGTACTATAATTTTAAGATGTCTGAGTTCTCATTTCTGCATTTAAAAATTTTATTTTATTTAATTTATAAATTTAGTATTTAATAAATAGATTTATTTATATTATTTTATCTGTATACCAATTGGCTTAGATGGCTAAGGAACAAACATTAATATTAAATATAATAATTTGTCTGCTATATGATCATCACTGACATCTCTGCTAACACATATATAAAACCAATCAAATCCAAACCCAAGCCTTATGATTACATTAACGATTAACATCTATTATTTACTATTTATTATTTACTATATACCAAAGCCCTATGATTACATTAATAGTTAACAACTATCATTTACTATATAGCAAGAACTATTTTAAGCAATTTAAGTGTATTAATATATTTAATATAAATATATGTATTTTCCATTTGAATTTATTTAAACACATCAATTTAGAAATGTAATAGAGTTAAACAAAACTTCTGACATGTAAACATACTACCATGGTTCTGAAACAGATGTTAACACCTGGTAACAGTTAATAATCACTTGTTAGGAAAGCTGTCCATTAATAAGGTCAGTCTTCAGAAAGATGAAAACCATTTTTTTTTATGTTTTCCAATCTGACAATGAAATATTACCAAACCACAATCAAATAAAATAAAGACAACACTGAATGGATAGATCAGTACTATGGCTTGGTTATAGCTGCAAATCGTTTCGTTCTTGGTGCCACATGGAAAACAATAAGGTCAATTACATCAAATAAATCATGGCTTTTTGTTTATCGCAATTTACTAAGTGATGTTAACTAAGTTCCTTGTCAAACATGTTTGGTAAAGGCTATTTACAATATACGTGGTTGAGCATGCACTATTTATAATTACAAAGATACCTGCCAGTTTATACAATAGGATATATATATATGTACGTATACATATATATAGTGTGTGTGTGCGTGTATATATACAATACACATTATATATATAATATATATAATTTTGTGTGTGTGTGTATACACACAAGGAATTATAGGTTGAACAATTCCCCTAAGTTACACTAGTAAGGGTGGAACCAGGATTTGAATACAGGCAGATCCATAGCTTAGACTCCTAATTATTCCATAATACTGACTTCTACTTATGTATATAAAATTCCACGTTTGAACTTAATTGTCTCATTTTTTTTTAGTTTCTATCACTAAGGATTGAAAACGTATCACTGTTGGAACTAATTTAACACATGCCTTTCTCAGATCATTGCTAATAAAACTACACAGCAGCTCTTCTGTTTTTAAGGAGGCAGAAATCTCTTGACACACTATTTTACTTTTCATTTGAACACTAAAAGGCAATTCAGGTGAAGGTTTTAAAAAGTATCAATTTTATACCAACTATTTAGAAAATATGGTACACACAGAAATGACAGTACTAAAAATGCATTAAATTTTAAACTATTTTCTTATAAACCCTTAACATGGATGGCTGACAGCTCCCAACAGACAAAATTTCGAACAAAGGTACCAGATATTTTGGAGGGTTAATTTTAAATACCATTTAGTCATGCAAACAATTAGGCTTTTAAAAAAATAAATATGACAAATATATGGATTTCTGAAGTAGAAACTGACATACAAATCTATATATTTTCGTAAAAGTTTTCATTAAAGCGTCTTCAAATTAGTATTCTGTAACATGAAGTTGAGAGCTCAAGATAGATGTAATGAAAAGGCATGAGGTTTTATTAGAATTGTGTAATTCACATACTAAATATTTACATAAAAGTAAACACAAAGTTGCAAACATAATTGTTTTATCCTCTGAGTCATTATTCATGAAATTACTTACTGGGATAATTACAAGATAAAATTCCCAAATCTGAATGTTAATAAGGAAATACATATACGAGCAACAGGAGAAAAACTTAATTCTTCCTTCTGCGAAGTAGTGAAGAAGTAACATAATTGCCCCTTGGGGATTGTCAAAGCTTTCCCAGAACTCCTAAGGAATAGATTCTTTTGTAAACAGTGAGACCTAAAACTACATCCCTTTACCAGCACACAAACCTGTGATATGCTTTCTTTCCAAACATTCACATGTTTGGAAACATTCACAACTCTGAACTGTAGGTTAGTGAACTCGGTTAAAATATCCCTACCATCCATTTCCCCAAAAAGGCAGTTCCAAAGATGGGGGGAAATCTATTACCTTTTTTCACTTGAACAGCTTGAATAAAATTCTACTATGAGTTTAAAGAAAATAACCAATCTCACATAAACAAGGTTGATGGTACTTAAGATGAAATAAATACTAGTTATCAGAAGAGCATATTCATTAGAATATCAAAACTTAACTAGGTTATGACACTAATTTAAATAGTGCAGGAGAGATAAGAGGATTTCCTGGAACTAATTTAGAGCAGTGATCATTAACCCTGTACAAATTAGGATCACTCTGAGAACTTTAAGAAAATGGAGGCATGGCTCCCTTCCTAAGAAATTCAGATTAAACTGTTATGGGTTGGGGTCCATATTAAAGAGTCCTCCAGATGATTCTAATATGAAGTGAGGGTTGAGGAACATTAATTTGGAAAAATTACTAATCAGGGTGGATTTGATTTAAATAAATTATTTAAAATTCAAATATGAGCACTTTCTACATGATAGGCATTGTTCTAAGTGCAAATAAGGAGGAATTCTTTTTTCTATAAAAATCATTGGGTAACAATATATTTTTTAACTTTTGAATAGTTACATAATTTTATTAAAATATCACTCAAAGCTCTTATTACCATCTTCTGCCACGAAGAATTCCCTTCTACTTTTCTGACTTATCTTCACTTGATACTGTAACAGAAGAGATCAAACTCAGAAATTTTTTTTCAAGATACGTGGACAGAACACAAGATTAACATAGATTTTGTTTTTCAAGTTATAGTATATGAGGTATTCTCCATCTTATATCTGGAGTTGCAAAGCCATAACTTAAAAACTGAAACTGGATATTGCTTTAATGCTGAACACAATCTCTAAATCAACAATGAACTATGATTGGTGTCAGTGCTTGATATAAATTGCCTAAAAAATAATTTATGATACAACCTCAGGGAACCTCGTAAGAGTGGGTCTTTAATGTAGACCATGTTTGCTTGTGACCTATTTATAAAATATTTCTTTATAAAAACTTACAGTAATAGGATTTTTGAAATATACATATTTAGAAATTAGTTTTCTCAGTTTTTGAAATTCTACATAATTAGAAATTAGTTACTATCCCGGGATGGTAGCTTGAGCTTTAACAGTTTAAAACCAACTTACCAGATATTATTAAATTCATCTGAAATGTACTTTAACTCAAGAAAAAATCAGATATAAATTAATAAATTTGATTTGTGTCTTCAACTTCACAGTTTTCAGATTTAAATTTGCTAAAACCAACTGACTATTAATCCCATACAAGGCTAATTACCTTTCATAGCTAGATAGCAGGCCAAATGATAAAATTTTGGTTCAATTGTAATAGATGCATATAAAGGAAAATGCAATAGCAATTTGTTTTCCATAGTTGATGGAATTTAAACAGCTTTAAAATTTTTATGAAAGCTCAGTAGTCAAAATAAATATTTAATAAAAATATACACCATAGGAAGATAACAAGAACTTAGTGTTTAAAAATAAACTTTGTCATATTGTTTTTCCTTCAGTTAAATAGAACACAATTTAGTTGCTTAAGGTATCTAAGAATGATTAAGGTGTGTTTTGGGAACAATTAAAATTCAAATAACACTAGAGGGATAACACCAAGATGAAAGAGAAAATATGTTTCAACTCAAAGGTTTAAAGTTACAGTTATTGGGACCTTTTCAGTATGACTAAGATCCTAATAAACGTGAATAATTTGGGGAGTAAAAACTCAAGGATAGTCATGATTATGTGGTTCATGCTGTGAAACTCTTAGTATGTAAAAAAATACAGAGTATATATGAGCACCATTAGAAATGTGCGTATATGTATAATTATACTTAAAACTTTACCTGACTAAAAAATTGCATTTCAGAGTAAAATTAAGGACAAAGCACACAACTATGAAAATACATTCTTAAACTAACAAGTCACAGGACTTATCTTAAATAAATTTCATCTGGCATTCCTTCTAAAAATCAACATAAGAATACAACATAAAGGAAGCCAGTATTTTTATGGTGTGAAGTCCCTCAGTTAAACAGAAATTACCAAAGAAAAAAGAAAGTGTTCAATAGAGTTTTCAATCCATAATCAGATTCCAACAGAAGGTAATGAAGTCAACTAATAAATGCAAATTCATAGAATAAACCAGCATATGTTAAATTTGCCTGCAAGGGACTATCATTCAGGCTTCAGATTATTATTTTTTTTTTCTCTTTTTTTTTTTTTCTTTTTTTTCATTTTTTTTTTCTTTTTTTTTTTCTTTTTTTTTTTTCAGATTATTTTTAATTGTGAGTAGTCAAGATTACTCTACAGAAGAAATCTTCCTTCCATATAAAAGATACAAATTTGCAAACTGTAATTTAGTATTTCTGCTATAGTCACCAAAACTCAGAAAACTGTCACATCTTATACAATACATACCCTGGGGTAAGATAGGTCTTTAATGAAAATCGCATTTTGATCGTATGTAGAGGCAGCTCATGACAGACTGTTACGTGTATACTTGCTATTTTTCAATGCTCCCAGAATAAGCAATCACATAAGATAGACTGAACTTCTTTGAGGACATTGTGACATGATAAATAATACTATTCACCATTTAAAATACGTTCAATCTCTTCTAGTCTTTTTAAAGCAGCAACTCTTTTCTTCTCAATT
This sequence comes from Meles meles, assembly GCF_922984935.1. Taxonomy (NCBI): domain Eukaryota; kingdom Metazoa; phylum Chordata; class Mammalia; order Carnivora; family Mustelidae; genus Meles; species Meles meles. Next base: position 31,544,578 of record NC_060072.1, read on the forward strand.
TCTTTGATTTCCTTTGTTGTTTTGTGGGGGGTCTCTTTGTCTGTATTTTTTCCTAATAGTTTGTTGGATTTAGATTGACTTTTATTATCACTCGGTTTTATGATCTGCGTAGGTCTAGGTTCACTTTTTACTTCTTGTACATTTTCATTTGGAATTTTGTCTCCTTCTACACCTGAAGTCTTACCAGCTGGGGATATTGGCTGTTCTGCAAAACTAGATGAGGAAATTTTATCCCTAACTATATTCAAATGGCGCTGAATATATTCTTCATGTGGTGCTAATGCCAATGTTTCAACCAGGCATCTTTCAGCTTTTAGTAAGTCCTTCTCTTCAAAATAAACAACACAAAGATTGTGTTTTCCTTGCACATTGCTTGGATCCATTTCCAAAATCTTTTCAAAACATTTTTTTGCTCCAAGTATATCTTTCTTTTGATTCATCAGAATGTCTCCCTTTAAAATAAGACCCTTGATATGATCAGGATAGTGTCTGAGTAACTCTTCCAGAATTGGCAAAGCCATTAATTCCTTTGCTGTCTGAGAATACAGGAGAGCCAGATTAAACAAAGCACTTCTGAAATCGGCTTGTAATTTTATGGCTTTCTTCATCCACATCTCTGCTTCACTGTCCTTTTTGTCATCCATGGCAAGCATTCCCAGATTGAAATAACCATTAGCATCTTGTGGCTCTTCATTTATATAACTTAGAAGTCGCTTTCTAGCTTCTGGTCTGAGTTTAACCTCACCTAAGAATAATTTTTTTTTAAAAGAAAACACATATCATTAACAAATGAATTAAGTCTGAAGAACAAAAAGCCACTTTCAGTATTCATCTAATTAAAGATTAGAAAAAGACAGAGTCAAAACAACTAATTTCTAAAAAACAAAAAAAAACAAAAAAAAAACAAAAAAAACAAACAACTAATTTCTGTACCTAAACCAAAATGTAGAAAGCAAAAAACTCAATAACTCAATTTTCACAGGAAAGATCGTGTGCTTCAAATACTGAAATGATAGCTCATTTCCTTTCTTTAAGACAGGAAGGAAGAATGCCTCAAAAACCTGAAGGGGCAAAATATCTCTTTATAGTTTAGAATCAAACTGAGAGTAGCAGAGGAAGATTATTCAATTAAGAGGAAGAGGCACTGGATTTGCCAACAATGACATGCCTTCAATCTTGATTCTGTTAACACTATGACTTTAGGCACGATCATTTAAGTTCTCTGGGTTAGCCTGCTGAATTTTCTTTTTCTTTTCTTTTCTTTCTTTTTTTTTTTTTTTAAAGATTTTCTTTATTTGCTGAGAGAGACAGAAAAAGAGAGCGCATATGTGCACACACACAAGCAAGGAGAGCAGCCTGCTAAGCAGGGAGCCCAATGCAGGGCTTGATCTCAGGACCCAGGTGCCTCAGATGAATTTTCTAAGAATTACATGAGACCTATGTAAAAAAGCTCGGGAAATAGTAACTATTATTGGATAAACAAAATGCTTCAGTCTTACAAAATAGATTTTTTATGTATCTCAGAAAATAAAACTAGACATGATACCAAAAGCACTTGGTCACATGAATCAAGAGAAAGTACATTTTTTTCCTAAAATATATAATGCTCTTGTCTCCCTAGAAATAATTATATAAAAAATCTTGCAAGTTCTGATTATTTGGATATGGTATAATATGTATATGTAAGAGATTATTTCTGTATATAAAATGACAAAATAGATTTAAAAGGCACTGCTTAATAGACTACCTGAAAAATAAGTCTTAACATATACCCAAAGAACTAACAGTTTTGTTAGAGCATATTACTTGAAAACAGTACTTCAAGTATTTCAAATATTCTTAAAATCATTTATGTACAGTTCCGATACAAATTATCCATTTATAAAACACTTGCCTCATGTAATATAAGTTCAGATTTTATTATATTTCAAACAATATGTTTTAAATATAGAAACATTTTGAGAAAACATACCTGATTCTTGCATTAATATAGCAGAATTGAATAATGCTAGTTTATGCTTCGGATTTAGTTCTAAAGCACGATTAAAATTTTTTAGGGCCTCGTTTGGTTCTTTAAGTTCAATATGAACAATTGCCAAGTTGTACCAAAGATCTGCATTATTTCTGTCCAGCTCTAGTGCTTTAAGATATGCTTCTTTTGCTTTGAGAGGTTTATTCATTTTTAAAAGCAATTCTCCTCTGTGGAAAAACCAAACGTAAGCTTTACTCACATTATCGTGTCACTTTGTAGACATTATTTTTCACAAGTTTTAAGCTTTTCCACATACTCACAGCTTTCTTTTTTCCTTTTAACCAAAGCTTTTAAAGTTTTCTATCAAAAGTAACTATCTGAGTATGTCTTCAAACCTGAACTCATTAGTTTAGCAAATTTGGTTGTTTTCAAATATTATTAGAGAAGGAACTTTAAAGAGTAAGATATGAGAAGGTATCCAATAAAGGGGAGGCAGAGAAAAAAAATATTCTTTATGTACATCTTGAAAGAAGGCAGACTAGACTAGCCTACATCAAAAAAATGACAGTAAAAAGAATGGGAGATCAATTTTTCAGGAGACCAAGTAATAGCATTTGAAGAGTGAATACCAATACGGTGGTGATGGGGAAATTCTAGTATTCAAGTCTATGCTATAAGTCTCATTTATAAAGTGCAGAACATTTAAACGTTTTGCCTTTTCTTATATAAATTCAGTCTTCTATAATGTATTCTTATAAAATGGCCATTCATTAAAACAACACAAAAAACTCCCCAAAATAACAAAAAAAGAATTTAAAAAGCTGACTGGGTAAGGGCTGGAGGGTACATGTGTGACCAGCAGACACCTATGAGGTACACATCTGGAACTAAGGATCACAGTTTGAAAATCATTTTACAAATATTTCTAATATGGTTCTATTTTCTGTTAGAAAGCTTAAAAAAGTAATATGTGCAAATCGATTTGAGTAGTGATAGGAGAGCTACTTTTATTATGATCCTAATATTTCCTTAATATTAGCATAGGAATGATATCAAATGAACCACTAATATCCTCAACTAAAGCAACTTCTGGAATGAGTATTTGTACAAATTGCTTTTTTAAAATGCAGAATACTGAATAATTCTTTATAGATTAACACATGACAGGTTTTATTTACAAACTCAATCCCACTAAATTTAGCTAATTTCAACAACTACTGGATGAGGCTGAGCAAAGACAGCCTCCAAATTATGAACAGATTTTATGTCAAAAACTTATTAAATTCTGAATACATTTTCCCAATAGGAGCAATGTCATAAATCATGATTAGATTTCTGGGCAAGGCCATAAAATCAAGTTTAACATACAATTTTCCTCATGTATAATACAAATGATGATTCTTACATGGGAAAATACATTAAGTTCTAACAAGTGATGCCAAATTTCCTTTTACGGACAACTAAAAAGTTTTTTTTGGTAAAAGCATCAATCACATCAATTGTCAGAAAGCTCTTGAGAGTTGGATATTAGAAATACTTATAAAATGTAAGTTTCAGGTGTGTGTGGTTTTTTTTTTTTTGAAGATTTTACTTACTTATTTGACACAGAGAGAGAGATCACAAGTAGGTAGAGAGGCAGGCAGAGAGAGAGGGGGAAGCAGGCTCCCCACTGAGCAATGAGCCTGATGCATGGCTCAACCCCAGGACCCTGAGATCATCACCTGAGCTGAAGGCAGCGGCTTAACCCACTGAGCCACCCAGGCGTCCCAAGTTTCAGGTGTTTTAAGTAAAAATAAATGTGACCATAAGAAGCAAATGAAACTAAAAAGGAGCTTCTACCCTTTCTTTCGTATAAAACTTAAGTTTGTCACTATATGTTAATAGACTTGTCAATTTCAAATCAATCAATTAAATTTCATAAGTCTAAACTAGGCTATGTTTCTATATTCTTGGTTGCTAAGTAAGTTTACTAAAAAAAAAAAAAAATCCAATTTAGTTCCGATGGCGAAATGCATATGCAGATGCAGTTTCAATTTTCTATAATAGCTTAAAGAGATAGCTTAAAGAGAACTACAATACCTGCTAATATAAGCCTGCTTGAAGTCAGGTCTCATGCTTATTGCTTGTCGGTACAGCTGATCTGCTTCTTCCAGCCGGGACTCATTTGCTCGGATAAGATTGGCCAGATTAATATAAACATTTAGGTGGTTAGGCGCAATTCTGGCTGCATATTTTTTACCAGGAATAATCTGTCCAAAAGAATATAATCTGATTGTTTCAGTACCAAATAAAAATAAAAATAAGTATTCCTAGTGGCTTATTTTAAATATACATGACATATAAAGGTCATGGTACTAGTTTTATTGCCAAATTAAAATAAGTCATAAAAATGTGAAAGCACCTATAGTATTTACAAAATGTAGATAAAATAATATTTTGTGGCTTTAAAAGATATATTTTTCATTCATACTAGCTCAACACCAAAATTGTCAGCTTTTAATTTATATGCATCATTTTATAAAGTCCTATAAATTTAAACTCTTGAGGTTAAGGTCTGTTAATATATTTGCATCAGACCCATAACAGAAAGAACTCAGGTCTCCTTCTCTTCAGTCTAGTGTATTTGTTACACCATGTCAACTTTCACGTGTCAGCAAAACATTTCTGGTTGTGACAATAAGGTGGTTAATTTTATTCAGAGTTATACTAAAGCCTCACTTGTCTGGTAGAGTTAGGAAATAAAATTCTTATTAACTGATTATTCAGGTTAGGCAAAGGTTATAAAATATACATAGACCCAAATTTTCAGTGAAAATAATAAATTGTGTCTGATAAAAATCTATACTGAACACAATTTAACTTTAGTATCTTAGGACTGAAATAATGCTTAAGACATCACGTGGTCCAACATTGTTTCTGAAACATTTATCAAACTACAACCAATCATTTTAACATTACATTATAAACATAATATTAATATATACTACCATGGAGAAAACTGTAGTACAGGGAAAGCTATCTTTCTGATGAAACATAGCTGGTCAAGGCCAGAATCTGGCTTTCCAGCTTCCAGGCTATACTGTAATAACCAATGAATCTTTTGCATGTGTCACTGCAACAACTGAACACCATATAGCAACAGAGATGTTATCCATTCATTTTATTACTTTGTTTTATTCTTTTTTTTTTGAGAGGAATAATGTTGAATTTAGTGCTTAATGTACATATATAAAATTCTCTTTAAAGTCATTTAATTCAATGATAACTTCTAATCAAGGATATCTAAAATTCATAACCTTATCAAACCTTTTAAACATACTATATGGAAAAAATTTTCAATTGAGCTATAAAAGTAAATGTAACCCTTTATAAAACTTGTAGTATTATGCTAAGTGAAGTAAGTCAGAGAAAGATGAATACCATATGATCTCACTCATGTGGATTTTAAGAAACAAAACAAACTAGTAAAGGGAAAAAAAGAGAAAGCAAGACAAACCAAGAAACAGACTCAAATTTAGAGAACAAACTGATGGCTACCAGAGTGGAGGCTGGGGGGAAAGATGGGTGAAACAGGCATGCAGTACTTGTACTGCACTTGTACTTAAGCGCTAAGTCACTATATTGTACACCTGTAACTAAATATTACAGTGTTAACTGGAATATAAATCAAAACTTTAAAAAAACCCGTAGTAATAAATGGTTATAAATAATTAAACAAATAAATAAATAAGTAAATGTAGCAATAAATGGATACTTTACTTTAATGTGAACAAATTAAAGAAAAGATACAGATTTTCCACCCAGGTAATTCTATTCAGTGTGGACATACAGTGGATATAACACAGCAGAAATGTATTATGACAACTTACTTGGGGCATCAGTGACTTAGCCATCATGTAAGATTCTTCAGCTTCTTTGGTTCTATTTAAATTTTTATAAGTTCTTCCTACATTCATGTGGGCACCAATATCATCTAAAATTTTTTTTTAAAAAATCATTTGTTGAATACAAAACAGTATGCAATGTAAACTACAAGTTTTTAGCAAAAAACACTAGGCAAAAAATGCAAAAGCAGTCAACAGATCCTGCATTCTCCTTAAAGTTCTTCTAACACAATTTGTTATAATCTATGACCAATGCTACAACAGAAAATTATTTAATAGAGTACTGTAAGAGCAGAAAATACACATATGACATGAAAAAAACTATCTGAATGAATCCTTGGAAGGCTAACACATAATAAGAGATACAGAGGTAATAAAGAAATGTGTATCCTTTCTCTTCACTAGATTTTATTATACTATACTATACTATACTAAAGCTTGCTTCCATTTCCTTGATTGCATAGCTCTGGAATTCACTCAAAAAGTATGGCTCAATTCTAAAAGTGAAAATATCCAGAAGTGAAAAAGACAATCATGATTCTTAGAGCTATTTCCAGTTTTGAAACTAACAAATATGCACCATGGTAGGACACATGCAAAGAGACTGTAAGAAAAAAAACCCCCAAAAAACAAAAAAACCCTGTGATTTTGTTTAAAATTTTTTGTGAATGTGGATGGAATCCAAGTATAATACCAGGATTCTCCAGTATTACTTAAGATGCAGCAGCCCATTTCTCTTAAGTGATAAATTCCTACATATTTTAAGATTTATGTTTTTTTAACCTTTTTAAAAGGTTGTGTTACTAATAGTATGCCAGGAACTTTTGTGTAATTTTTTGATAGGGAGAATCAAATTCTCAGCCAATTTAAAAAAAAAACAGAAAAATATGCTATTTAAATAAGAAAGATTTAATATTAGGGTTCACTGCACACTACTTTTAGGACACATTTCCTAGTAACCATTTCAAAGGTTTGTAATAAAAACAGAAAGATGGGAGAAGATCTTAAATCAGTCAAATTGTATTAATGTGAATCTCTAACAGATAAGACACGATTACTACCTGCCTGTGACACCAGAGATTTTACAAGTGTGGAATAATTCTCTGTCTGCAAATCCTAGGACACACAAGAGCCAAGCATATATATCTTAGGCACTGCTCTTGGAGGACAGTATCAGTCCTAATATCCTGCTACATTATGTTACAGGCTGGTAATTGTGTGCACTGAACAGAAACTGTCACATGCAGTACAGGTTTGGTTAGAGAACTCAGAAAAGCTTAGGAAAAAAGGGTTGATTTTTCTGTTGCTTGTTGATTGTTTGATTTATTTGTTGATTTTTGGTTGACATACCGCTGAGTCTCATGGGGTTTCAGGAGAGGGCAAGGAAAAAAAAAGAAAGGAAGAGAAGATTGCTTAGGCAAAACATTCCCAATTTTAGCTGCAAATCTGGATACTTATGAATTTTAAAAATTCAGATAACCTTAGCGCCACCTAGCTCTATGAAAATAGAATTCATAGAAATAGGACCTGTAAAAGTTTTTTAAAAAGTTTCAAAGGCAGTTCTGCTGTAGACCCAAGGCTGAAGTTTACTGTATAAATGTGTAGAAAAAGAGTGGGTAGTCTTTGCTTTTACATAGCTCATTTTTTTTTCAACATCAGATAAATCTTACCATTTATTATAAAGATCAGAAAGCTACTTACATAAAACTAAGAACCTGAAAAAATTAATTATATAGTAAGAATTTAACCTAAGGAAAAAACAAAGAAATTAGAAGTTTAGATAAATAAAATTACTGGCAAAGTATTTAAAATGTCACTCTTATCAGTATCAATAAATCTTAGAAAAGAAAGAAGTTATCTACTTGGATGAAAGACAAGGCAAATTAATATCCACTGGAATCAGGTTCTTAAAATTATGGCAAGGAGATATCATCAATGAAGACTTCAGATACCAGAGTAAGGCAGCTCTACTTTCTCAAAGAACTAAGATAGCAATTAGATAATCTTAAGCATCAAAAGGACTATAAGTAAAAGACATAATTTCTAAGCAATTTCTTCTAAGTTACAAAGTTTTAAGATTCCAGAGAAGGAAGTAACCATTACTAGGGTAAGGTAATTTAAATTCTGGGGGAAAAAAAGGGTAAGAAAAGCAGGCAAGATATAAAAACCAATGACATTTAGAAGACTAAAAAGCTATAGAATTTCAACGATTATTCTTATGAGTGTGTTATCCAAGCCAACAGCAGCATGAATCCAGCAGTCTGTCTTTTATTCAATGTAAATGAAGACTGGCAAGTACTAGGCAACCTTGTGCCCAATAACACTTTATCCACCACCAATGAAGCATTTTCAGTGTGATGAGCCACGCACTTACCTATGTTGCTTTCCAGTATTTCCTCTCTACAAAATTATGTCAATTCATTTAAAAAGATAAATTTAAGTATCTGAAAACTCCTAAAAACTATTTAAAAATCATTTCCATATTGATAGCATCAAAGTTCAACTAGAAGTCCATGAGAAAAATTTAAAAATTTGGACTTAGATTAAAAAATGAAATCACTTTATGCTGAGTGAAATAAGTCAAGCAGAGAGTCAAGTATCATATGGTTTCACTTATTAGTGGAGCATAACAAATGACATGGAGGACATTGGGAGATGGAGAGGAGAAGGAAGTTGAGGGAAATTGGAAGGGGAGGCGAACCATAAGAGACTATGGACTCTGAAAAACAACCTGAGGGTTTTGAAGGGGCTGGGGTGGGAGGTTGGGGGAACCAGGTGGTGGGTAATAGAGAGGGCAGTATTCACTGGGTATTGCGCAAAAACAATGAATACTGTTACGCTGAAAAAATAAATAAAGCTACTATTTATAATAGAAAAAAAAATGAAATCACTGATTTTATGGCAAAACAAACCTTGCAGAATTCTGGTGTTCCTTAACAAAAATTTACTCTTGTCTTATAATGATGTTTATGGAAACTGTAATTGTATTTGCAAAAATTTTGTTCCCCCAAATTTTTTACCTTTGGTCCTGACCAGTTCTCTTATCTCCAGTCATATAAATCTGTGTATGCCTAACAGTGACAAAAAAGGATTCTTGATGTCCCTCCATACATGTCATTTCATATATCAAATCTATGAAGAACATGACTAAAAAAACAGAGTAAGCCAAGATGCCTCTGAATATCAAGTTCAATGTTTCTAACTTTACGTACTTTTTCACACTAAATTGTAATAAATGGGTTTACCTGTTTTCCTAGTCACTAGCTTATGAGAAAAAGCAATTTTGAGAGAAGTATAGTAGGAAAGTCATACTAAAGTCATACTAAAGTTCAGCATGTATCTCAAAAACAGCTGGGTGGCTCAGTGGGTTAAGCCGCTGCCTTTGGCTCCGGTCATGATCTCAGGGTCCTGGGATCGAGCCCCGCATCAGGCTCTCTGCTCAGCAGGGAGCCTGCTTCCCTCTCTCTCTCTGCCTGGCTCTCTGCCTACTTGTGATCTCTCTCTGTCAAATAAATAAATAAAATCTTAAAAAATAAATAAATAAATAAATAAACAACAAAAAGTGGTAACTGACAATGAAGGGAAAAAATAGTTGAAAACTGAGTGCTTATCATGGCAACAAGCTAGTGATATGCACACTATTTACTAGACAAAACTAAACATGAACATATACACCCACCCACATAATGTACTCTTTAAAACAATGCAATGAGATAGAAACTACTATTCTAATTTAGAAATGAGAAAGATACGGAAGAGGCCTACATCTTTTAAGTTTCAAAGTCCCTGTATGTCTAATATCAAAGATGACTCTGCTTCTCTAAAGACTCCTAGATTTTGATGTAGTATTCAATGATTCATTTGATGTATATATGTGCTGGCTAACTAAACATCATCATAATAAAAAAGACTTCTAGAATGAACTTAAAAGGCTTTAGAAAGTAATAAATTAATATTAGTGAATGTTGGGGTGCCTGTGTGGCTTGCTCGGTTAAGCATCTGACTCTAGATTTTGGCTCAGGTCATGCTCTCAGGGTAATGAGGAACCTGCTTAAGATTCTCTCATTTCCTCTCATTCTTTCCCACCCCATCCCACTCATGCCCTATCTCTCCCTAAAATAAAATTAAATAAAATAAAATAGAATAAAATAAAATAAGTGAATGTTGACTGTGTATAAAACCATGCTAGATGATTCAGAGGGTATAAAGATAAATCAGATGTTCATGATGTCTCTAGGGAGTTCTTTAGCTTAAATACATATTCAAATAAGTACAGTATTAATTATAAATTATAATTATAAATATATATAAATATAAATTAGTTATAATTAGTTATAAATACCATAGAAAGACATTGCAAGAGGTTTAAAATATTAATAATATTTGCTTCTAATTGGAGTGATAGCAAGGTTTATTAAAGAGAAGCTATATGATAGAAGGGGCAAGATAGGAGGAGACCCTATTTCAACTGGTCCCCTGAATTGACCTAAATATCTACCAGAGCACTCTGAACACCCAAGAAATCAGCCTGAGATATAAAATTATACACTTCTGGATCTCTATATGGGGGCAGAGGATCACCAGTAGAGAGGTACAGAGGAGTTGGGAGTGCATGGACTGATATCAGAGGATAAACAGAAGGGGGAAGGGAGCCACCAAAAGCGACCCATTAGAAAGTAATACCCCAGTGTGAAAGTGCCCTGTGCTTGGGGACCAGCATTAGCTTGGAGACTGATTAACAGCACTCAAAAAGAACAAAGGGACTTAAGGGACAACTGTGGGGATTAGGTGGCCACAGGCACGGACCTAAGCCCACAGTCCCAGGACAGCCATAGACGGTGCCTGCCTGCGCTTGACTGCCTGACTGCGCTCTAGTCAATGGTCCCTGGGTCTGTGGCCACCGCAGCTGCCTCCGCTGCCTCTACACCACCCGGATTGAGCACTCTCAGAGTGGGCATGGGTTCCAGACAGCAGTCCTGGGAACCGCAGCTGCGGAGACAAGGCTCGCCTGCACCACTTATTTCTCACGGTTTTGGTAGCATGGTTTTGGTGGCACGTGGGCACAAAGACAAGTGGGGACCTCTGGCGACCACTGAGACAGTGGCAGGGAGTGCGCACCAACTGTGGGAGTTTGCGGTGTTCAATGGAGTTTGCAGAGGAGGGAGTCTGTGTGTTCTGCACCACTCAGAGGAGAGCCGACTGCGGCTTCTCTCTGAGGCAGAGATCTGGGTGCAGACAGTTTACTTTGCTCTGACCTCTGAAAAGGCGCAAAAAGCCGCCAAAGAACAAAAACCTCCAGAAAACAAAGGCCTGAAAAACAGGTTTCCACAGAGCCCAGCCTCTTGATAGGGGGCAAGGCAACTCAGCCCAAAGAAGACTGACTAAAAAACAACCCAGCAGGCCCCTCCCCCAGAAGATAAGCCAAAAGAACAAGAGGACAACAACCACAGGGTCCCCATAAAACTATAAAACCCCAATATCAGGAGAAAACAATATATTAAGCTCCCAATACTGCCTCAAAACCTGTATTTTGTAGGTACAACTTTTCTCTCTTACATTTTTTTTAATTCATTCTCATGATTGTTTTATCTACTTACAATTTCAATTAGATGTTTAATACAACACATTCCATAGTAACTTTTAACTTGAACTTTTTTCATAAATATACTTTGTATATATATATTAAATATATATATAACATATATGTATCTATATATAGGGAGAGAGATACAGATATAGATATAAGCTTCAAGGTAGTCCTTTTTCTCTATTCAATACTACCCCTATTTATATATACCAATTTTCATTTCCCTTTATCTCTTCAAAGTTGAGTCCTTCAACAAAGATAACAAGATACACCCAGGAAGAACTCAAATAACCTTCCTTGTCCACATCGAGGGTTTATAACCACCTTCCCGTATTATTCTTTTGTCAGTGTTTCTGTGTGTTTGCTTTGTTTTTGTACATTATAAATCTTATTCTTGGGGTTCATTTTGGCTGGGTTTTTTTCTTTTTTATTCCCCCTTTTTCTCTCTCTTTTTTCTTTTCTCTTTCTTTTTGGTGGTGACTTCCAAACACTCCAAAACTTTCCAGGGTACATCTTGCCTGGATAATGGTTGATATATTCAGCTATACATCCCCTCAAATACCTCTCACCAGAATGATGGAGAAGGAACACCCAAAAGAGGAAAAATTCAGATTGTGACTTCTGCCACAAAACTACTGGATATGGACATAATAATATGTTGGAAGTAGAATTCAGGGAAATAGTTCTCCAGACAATGGCTAGGTTGAAGACCATTAGTGGCAACACAGAATCTCTAAGAAGTGAGAGCTTATCTGGCAGAACTTAAAAATGCTATCAATGAGATGCAATCTAATCTAAATACTCTAACAGCTAGGGCAGATGAGGCAGAGATCGAATTAGTGATCTGGAAGACAAACTGATAGAAAAGATGGATCAGGAGGAGGCCTGGAACAAACAGCTTTGAAGCCATGAAAACAGAAGTAGGGAAATAAATGATGCCATGAAATGTTCCAATGTCAGAATTATTGGGATCCCTGAGGGGGTGGAGAAAGAGAGAGAACTAGAAGATACAACTGAACAAATCCTGGATGAGACTAGAAGATATATGTTGAACAAATCCTGGATGAGAATTTTCCTAATCTGGGGAATGGAATAAGTGTTCATGTCCTAGAAGTAGAGAGGACACCCCCCAAGATCAATAGGGCAGAAAGACATCCAGACATGTAATTGTGAAATTCATGAGACATAAATTCAGAGAAGATGTCTTAAGGGCAGCTAGGGGAAGAGTTTCCTTATGTACAGATGGAAAAACATCAGAATAACATCAGACCTGTCCACAGAAAACTGGAAGTCAGAAAGGGCTGGCAAGACATATTCCGGGCACTAAATGAAAAGAACATGCAACCAAGAATACTTTATCCAACAAGGCTCACATTCAGAATGATTGGAGAGATAAATAGCTTCTAAGACCAGCAAAGACTAAAAGATTATGTGACCATCAAGCCGGTATGGCAAGAAATTATCAAGGGGACTCTATAAAAGAAGAAAGACCCCAAGAGTGATACAGAACAGAAATTTACAGGGATAATCTATAGAAACAAGGACTTCACAGGCAACATGATGACAATAAAAACTTATCTTTCAATAATTACTCTCAATCTGAATGGCCTAAATGTTACCATAAAACAGCACAGGGTTGTGGACTGGAAAAAGAGACAGGACCCGTGCATATGATGTCTACAAGACACACACTGCGAACCTAAAGATATATCCAGACTGAAAGTGAAGGGATGGAGAACCATCTTTCATGCCTACGGGCATCAAAAGAAAGCTGGGGTAGCAATTCTTATATCAGATAAATTAGATTTTAAGCTAAAGACTGTAGTCAGAGATACAGAAGGATACTACATCATTCTTGAAGGGTCTATTCACCAAGAAAACCTAACAATTATAAATATTTATGCCACCAACATGGGAGCAGCCAACTACATAAGCCAACTGATAATCAAAAGAGTCATATTGATAAGAATACATTAATATGTAGGGGATCTTAGCATGCCACTCTCAGCAATAGACAGATCATCTAAGAAGAAAATCAACAAAGAAACAAGAGCTTTGAATGACACATTGGACCAGATGGAACTCATAGATACATATAGAACATTCCACCCTAAAACAACAGAATACTCATTCTTCTCAAGTGCACATGGGACTTTCTCCAGAATAGACCACATACTGGGCCAAAATCAGGGCTCAACCGATTCCAAAAGACTGAGATTATTCCCTTCATATTCTCAGACCACAGTGCTTTGAAACTGGAACTCAACCACAAGAAAAAGTTTAGAAGGAATTCAAACACTTGGAAGCTAAGGACTATCCTGCCGAAAAATGTTTTGATCAACCAGGAAATTAAAAAGCACTTAAACAATTCATGGAAACCAATGAGAATGAAGACACATCGGTCCAAAACCTACAGGATACGGCAAAGGTGGTCCTAAGGGGGAAATACATATCAATCTAAGCTTCACTCAAAAAAACCTGAAAAATCCCAAATATACCAGCTCTCTTTACACCTTAAAGAACTGGAAAATCAACAACAAATTAAGCAAACCCCACGCACAAGAAGGGAAATAATCAAGATTAGAGGAGAGATCAATGAGATAAAAAAAACAGAGATACAGCAGAACACATCAATGAAAGTAGAAGCTGCTTCTTTGAAAGAATCAATAAGATCGATAAACCATTGGCCAAACTAACCCAAAAGAAAACAGAGAGGATCCAAATTAATAAACTTATCAATGACGGTGGAGAGGTCATAACTATCACCGAGGAAATAAAACAATTATCAGAAATTATTATCAACAGCTACATGCCAATAAGTTAAACAACCTAGAAGAAATGGATGCATTCCTGGAAACCTATAAACTTCCAAAACTGAATCAGGAAGAAACTGACAACCTGAATAGACCAATACTTAGTAACGAGATTGAAGCAGTGATCAAAACTTCCCAAAAAAACAAGAGCCCAGGACCTGACAGATTCCCTGGGGAATTCTACCAAACAATCAAAAAAGAAATAATCCTTATTCTCCTGAAGTTGCTTAAAAAAAAAAGGTGGGGGGCGCCTGGGTGGCTCAGTGGGTTAAAGCCTCTGCCTTCAGCTCAGGTCATGATCTCAGGGTCCTGGGATCGAGCCCCGCATCGGGCTCTCTGCTCAGCAGGGAGCTTGCTTCCCTTCCTCTCTCTCTGCCTGCTTCTCTGCCTACTTGTGATCTCTGTCTGTCAAATAGATAAATAAAATCTTTAAAAAGAAAGAAAGAAAGAATGAAAGAAAGAAAGAAAGAAACAGAAGGAAAAATTCCAGACTCTTTCTATGAAGCCAACATTACACCATGATCCCCAAACCAGGCAAAGACCCCATCAGAAAGGAAACTTTCAGATCAATATCCCTGATGATTATGGGTGCCAAGATTCTCAACAAGATCCTAGCTAATAGGATCCAACAGTACATTAAAAAGATTATCCACCATGATCAGGTGGGATTTACCCATGGGATGCAAGGGTGGTTTAACATGTGGAAATCACTCAATGTGATCAAACAAATCAGTAAGAGAAGAGAGAAGATCCACATGGTCCTCTCAATTGATACAGAAAAAGCATTTGACAAAATACAGCATCCTTTCCTGATTAAAACTCTTCAAAGTATAGGGATAGAGGGAACATGCCTCAACTTCATAAAATCCATCTATGAAAAACCCACAGCGAATATCATTCTTAATGGAGAAAAGCTGAGAGCCTTCCTACTGATATCAGGAACATGACAAGGATGCCCACTCTCCCGAATGTTGTTCAACATAGTACTAGAAGTCCTAGCAACAACAATCAGACAACAAAAAGAAATAAAAGGTATTCAAAATGGCAAAGAAGAAGTCAAACTCTCTCTTTGCAGATACTTTTTTTATATGTATATGTATACATACTTTATATGGAAACCCCAAAAGACTCTACCCCCAAACTACTACTCATATAGAAATTCAGTAATGTGGCAGGATACAAAATTAATGCACAGAAATCACTTGTTTTCTCATACACTAAAAATGAAACTGTAGAAAGGGTAATTAGAGAATCGATTCCATTTACAATAGCACCAAAAACTATAAGATACATTGGAATAAACGTAACCAAAGAAGTAAAGGATCTGTACTCAAGGAACTATAGAACACTCATGAAAGAAATTGAAGAAGGCACAAAAAAGATGGACAAACATTCCATGCTCATGGAATAAACATTGTTAAAATGTCTATGCTGCCCAGAGCAATCTATACTTTCAATGCCATCCCGATTAAAATACCAGTGACATTTTTTTTTCCCAGTGACATTTTTTGAAGTGCTGAAACAATCTGAAAATTTGTATGGAACCAGAAAAGACCCCAAATTGCTAAGGAAATGTTAAAAAAGAAAAACAAAGCTGGGGGCATCACATTGCCTGGTTTTAAGCTTTACTGCAAAGCTGTGATCACTAAGACACCATGGTACTGGCACCAAAACAGACACACAGACCAGTGAACACAGTAGAGGGCCCAGATATGGACCCTTAACTCTGTAGTCAAATAATCTTTGACAAAGCAGGAAAAAATATACAGTGGAAAAAAGACAGTCACTTCAATAAACGGTGCTGGGAAAATTGGACAAACTATGTAGAGAAGAATGAAACTTGACCATTCTCTTAGACCATACACAAAGATAAACTCAAAATGGATGAACGACCTCAATGTGACAAAGGAATCCATAAAAATCCTAGGGGAGAACAGAGGCAGTAACCTCTTTGATTTTGGCCACAGCAACTTCTTTCAAGACATGTCTCCAAAGGCAAAGGAAACAAAAGTGAAAATGAACTTTTGGGACCTCATCAAGATCAAGAACTTCTGCACAGCAAAGGAAACAGTCAACCAAACAAAGAGGAATTGAATGGGAGAAGATATTTGCAAATGACACCACAGACAAAGGGTGGATATTCAAGATCTATAAAGAACTCCTCAAACTCAACACCCAAGAAACAGATAATCATGTCAAAGAATGGGCACAAGACATGAACAGACACTTCTCCAATGAAGACATACAAATGGCTAACAGACACATGAAAAAATGTTCATCATCATTAGCCATCAGGGAGATTCAAATCAAAAC
The DNA here is from genome assembly GCF_922984935.1 of Meles meles. Taxonomy (NCBI): domain Eukaryota; kingdom Metazoa; phylum Chordata; class Mammalia; order Carnivora; family Mustelidae; genus Meles; species Meles meles. The sequence continues at coordinate 31,561,147 of NC_060072.1, forward strand.
CAACTGAGATACCTTCCACCATTTAGAATGGCAAAGATTAACAAGGCAGGAAACAACAAGTGTTGGAGAGGATGTGAAGAAAGGGGAACCCTCTTACACTGTTAGAGGGAATGCAAGTTGGTGGAGCCACTTTGGAAAACAGTGTGGAGGTTCCTTAAGAAATTAAAAATAGAGCTTCCATGACCCTGCAATTGCACTACTGGGTATTTACCCCAGAAATGCAGATGTAATGAAAAGAAGGGCCATCTGTACCCCATGGTTCATAACAACCATGTTCACAATAACCAAACTGTGCAAAGAGCTGAGATGCCCTTCAACAGACAAATGGATAAAGAAGATGTGGTCCATATACACAATGTAATATTACTCAGCCATCAGAAAGGATGAATACCCAACTTTTGTATCAACATGAATGGGACTGGAGAAGATTATGCTGACTGAAGTAAGTCAGGCAGAGAAGGTCAATTATTATATGGTTTCATTTACTTGTGGAACATAAGGAATAACATGGAGGACATCAGAAGGAAAGGAAAAGTGAATTGAAATTGGAGGGGGAGATGAACCATGAGAGACAGTGGACTCCAAGAAACAAACTGAGGGTTTTAGAGGGCAGAGGGGTTGGGGGATGGGTGAGCTTGGTGGTGGGTATTAATGCACATATTGCATGGAGCACTGGGTGTTGTACATAAACAATGAATCTTGGAACACTGCATCAAAAACTAATGACGTATTTTATGGTGACCAGTATAACACAATATAAAGAAAAAAAAAGAGAAGAGAAGCCATGTGAGATGGGTTGTAAAAGACGGATAGGATATGATAGAAGGTGAATGGCAAAGGAGAAGGGAGGAATTCTAGGCTCAAAGAAGAACATAAACAAAGGCAAAGAGGTGAGGAAACCAAGGATATGTACTCAAGAAAAACTACAAGGATTAGGGAAGATAAAATTGAAAAGCCAGACCTTCCATTTTATTTCTACAACTTTCTCTCCATCTTTCTCTAAATGAAATTTGGCTTTGCCTCGGGGACATGGTCTTTTACATGTAGCTTGTCCAAGTAGTGACTGTGTTCTTTTTCTTATTCTTTGCAACACTGGGTCTGGAGGAAGAGTAGGTGTCTTTGGTGATCTTTAACACTTCCAGACAACTCTTGCTCCTTCTTAAAATCACTTGTTTCTGAATTTCAGGTCATTAAACTCTATTATAATTGACCATCCTTCTTTGTTGCAGTCACTATTCTCTGAGTCAAATCTCCTGGTTGCTTATGGTTCTCATAATTCTTAGTGATTTCAAAATCTACAAAGACAAATCTTCTCATACTTGGGCTTTGATATCCTTTCTTCCAAGATTTTCACCTCCATCTTCCTTTAACTAGTTAGTGCAATGACCACAGTCATATCTAACAAAGAATGGGTATTGCTTGCCACTCCCCGCTTCTGAGGATATTTACAAATGTGACTGGGGTGTTGGGGGTGTATATGTGTTGAGGGAAGTACCTTTTGGTCATCATTGTAAATGGAAAGTAATGACGGCATTTGGCAGATGAGGGCCATGTTGGTACATACCCTGAAATACAGTTCTGTACACTCAAAATACCAATAGTATTCCTCTTGAAAAATACTGATGCTGTAGCTAGATCCTACTCAGACACCAACAATTCTTCACACCTATAAATCATTGATCCTATCACCCTGCCTCACCTCCATTCTTAACTTAGATTCTTATTCTATTATAATCATTCTCTTATCTGTTTCTTGTTTAGTAATAACACATTTTAAAATGCCCTAATTCTATTTAACAGAATTCTCCATGCCTGTGCCATTTCAGCTGTAAAGTAGCAAGTGAAAAGCATAAACTACATCAACTAGTATAATTTTAAATAAAGTATTCTAACCTCAAGCAGAGTGTTAGAACTGCTTGGCAATTACACATTTTCCTAGTCTACACACTTTCCTATATCTTGTTTCTAAAAGTGTGATCCATGGGCTAAACATTACCTGGGAACTTATTAGAAGCGCAGAACTTCAGGCTCTTTTCTAAACCTCTATCAATCAGAACATCCACTATAACATCTCTGTGTGATTCAAGGACACATTCCAGTTTGTGAAGCACTGTCCTAGACAGCTACTTCACACCCTCTCTTATTCTTAGATCTTTAGAGCTTCAACTCTTCCTCACTCTGATGACTCTGCTTTCTATTTCAATGATAAAATAGAAGTAAACAAAAGACAATTTCCAGAAACTTCCTCCAGATGATCTATTCAACTGCCTATATCCACATCTACATACTTTGCCTTCCTTATCATACATTAACAATTCTATGACTGAATGAAGTCCTTATCCTGTGCACCAAATTCTATTTATCTCTTCTCATTTATTTAAGGACAATTGATCCATAATTTGTTCCCCCTTTTTGAATTATTACTTTTCCCAGCCTCAGTGGATTAGCTGTACATATGCTTTGTTTCTCCCACCCTAAAACTGAAAACAAAAACCCCTATCATCCTACTTACCTTCTCTTGACTCTAATCCCAGCAATACCACCATTTTCTACTGATACTCTAAGAGTGTTCAATACCAGCTGTCTCCAGTTATTCTTCCCCCTCTCTCCTAAACACACTCCTATCAGGCTTTTGCATCTAACATTCCACCAAAATTGCTCATCAGTACCAACTCTTTTATAGTAAAAAAAAAAAAAAAATCCTAAATGTCTAAGTAGATCTAATATACAATCTAATTCAAAATAAGCCAGCATCAAACACTATAGTATTCATATCACCTGGAATGAAGACTGAAAATGAAACTCTACTTTATTATCCCCAAATATAATCAAGTTTTTAAAAAGAAGCTATTCAAATAGTTTTATTATTTAATAATGCTTACCTGGCTGAACATGAGTAGCCTGTAAGAAGTATTTCAAAGCTCGTTCAAAGTTCTTTTCATTTTCCAGAGCATGACCCACATTATTCCATAATTTGGCATTATTTTTATTTACCTTCAATACATAAGCATAGACAGAAATTAATTATAATTAAAAAATACAACTCCAATTAACACAGATATTTATTTGGTATACCATTAGGAATGGAGTATTTCACAGAGGTATCCATGAATGGGTGAGGTGCTCAAAGACACCAACTTTCAGTTATAAGACAAATAAGTTCTGTGAATACAATGTACAGCATGGTTACTATAGTTAACAATACTGTAATATATATTTGAAAGTTGCTAAGATAGTAGATCTTGGAAATTCTCATCAAAGAAAAAAACTGTACCTATGTAAGGTGACAGAAGTTAACTTATTATAATTATTTTATAATATATACAGATATTATGTTGTGCACCTTAAACTAATACAATGTTATATGTCAATTAACCTCAATAAAACTTGAAAAAACAATTCAGATTTTTCTCTTAGAAAAGAAAAATTTGTATGTATACCTCCAATTAACAAAGATATTTGTTTAGGATATTGTTAGGAATGGAGTGTTCCAAGGAGGTGTCCCTGGAGATGAGATAGGAACCAAATGAAGTATTTCCCCAAATTTACTTTCCTTCCTTTTAACATAAACTAAAACCACAGCAGTCTGATTTCATCTATTTGATATATTAGAATTTTGCTAAAAATTTTATTTGATCAAAGTATCACAGGGTGCTGGGCTGGCTTAGTCAGTAGAGTATGCAACCTGATCTTGATGTCATGAGCTCAAGCTCCACACTGGGCACAGAACTTAACTAAAAAAAGAAAAAAAAAAACGCATAATGTTGTTTAAAAACTTCAGCTCTACTATCTGTATTCTTTTGGGAGAGAAGGTATTTGAACTGAGAATATATTTAACATTGCACTGATTACTTATTTTTAGGCTTGTTATAAAGTTATTTATGTAGTCCATTATGGTAATGGGAAACCTGGGATTAAAGTTCTAAATTAATCTGCGCCTTAACATCACAGATGGGCCTGATGTTCCTGTAGGGAGAGGATGGTATCCGGCCAAGGAACTAGCCTCAGTGAGTGGAGCTATGGTTCTTAGATTGTTCTAGGAATAACGATAAGCAAAACTCTTGAAAATTATAGGTTTCCACTGGTATTCCAGAAGTGTAGCTTAAGAAGAATAGTAATGAGATCTCTTTCATTACAGACTTCTGAGCTAGAGGAGGGAGTGCAGTTATGGAGTGAGACAAAAGGATAGTCACATGACCTTAAGTTGATGCCAAATCAAGAAGTCACACAGAGTATTAGAATGAGGCAATATTCCAGGAAAGCCAAGCAATGGGGAGTACCGAAATAGCCAAAGGAAGTTAAGAATTTATAGTTTCGAAGAGAAGCACCTGAAAAAAACCCACTGCTTGTAACTTACAGAAACCAATATTTTATGATTTTTTAAAAAGACCTTATTCCTGGTATGTTGTGCATTCTATAGAAATGCTTTATCACTACTTTCTGCCAATTCCTATCTTTCCTACAGTATTGTAACCTTAATTATTTTCCACATAGTAAGGTGCCATTTTTAGTTACGTATTTTACTGCAATGAATCTAGGATGCCATTAATTCTAAGACTCACCATTAACAAAACAAAAAAGCCACTAATTAATTTTAAGATGCCTCTCACTGTAAGATTTATTCTAATTTTGAAGACATTAAAAGGTTAAAAAAAAGTTTACCTTCAGAACTATGAACTATATATAGTATTCTTATTTAAACATTATGATTTGAGCTTCTAACAACCATATAGCATTTAGGTAATTATTTATATATGACCCAGACATACCAACTAAGTATGATTCAAAGCACTGGTTATGGTATAAATAATATAAAGAACAAATTATTTTTACTGATCTTTTGGAGTAGTAATTAAAATCGACAGTAACATGTCTAATTAAATATAAAAACATCTCAGACATGACTATAAGAAATCATTAACAACATACTTTCTTGTCATTCTGGATAATACTTTACCTTCAAGGCTGACATAAACAATGTATATTCAGACTCCCAATCCCAATTTCTGTGGAGTGTTTTTAAGGCATGAGTGAATATCACCATAGACAGACAAATCCAGGATAACTTTTTTAACACACTGTTTAAGAGAAAAAAGCAAAACAAAGAAACCATTGTCTACATCACCAGAAACATTTTATCTTTTAGAATAGAGGTAAGAAGTAATGTTAAATATCCCCAAATATCATCTTTGAGTTTATTCTAAGGAATGAGGATCATTCTAGTAATCATCTAACTTCAAAGGTAACACCAAAAAAATTAAATATGCATACTACCTTCTACTTCAGTCTTTAATTATATTAATATTTCAAAAACTCTGTTTACATATAATGGCAAAAAGCAGACACACCAGTTTTTAACTGCAATTTTTCCTTTCTGGGGCCTTTACTTACAATTTGAATATTCTTGTGTTTATCAAGAGTCAATCTTGTCACTGGCTATATTTTTTTTAAAAATTGGCTTACACAGATTGCATCTATACCACAGATTATCATGACATTCTTGGAAAAATTTCATATTTTAAAGCTAGAATTATTTATTACAAGTCATAGTAAAACTAACTCTTTATGAAATGGATACAAATTACTTATACAGCTTTAGGCTAATTATATGGGACTTAATTCCTCATCTATAAAAAGGTTATACTTCAATTATCCCTATAGTCTCATTTGGTACTAATGTTCTTTGAGTCTATGTTTCTGTCTTAATAACACAGTTCAACTTCTTTCATTTTGAGCGATCCACTTAGTCAGGATAAGACTGCATGGATCAGAAAGAACATGGACCATGGAGAGACAGAGAGAAAAAGAGAGAGAGAGAGAGAGAACGAACAAACATGGACGTTGGATGTAGTCAGCTATAAATCTGAAGCAAAATCCTACTGTTTACCAGCTGTGTGATCTTGAGGTAACCTGATTCAAGCAATCTGTATGAGCTTTAATTTTCAAATGTGCACAAGAGAGTTAAGGAATGTTAGATTAAATGAGAAAACAAATCTAAAGGGTCTATCATGGCTCTTGGCACATGGTAAGCATTCAAAAACTGGTATTGATTAAAATTGGATATATGGGTAGAAGTTAAGAGAAAAGGCCTGCTAGATATGAGTGAAAATTGTAGACACGGATGAAATCACCCAGGGAGAATATGCAGTGTGAGAAAAATGGCTGTGAGTAAAATTCTGGCAAATAAAAAATACTTAAAGAGCAAGTACAGCAAGAAGACTGAGACGGACTGAGCAGCAATGAGAAGACATGGAAGAGAATTAGGAGAGAGACTTTCTACAGACACCAGGGAAATGAATTTTAAATACAAGCACTGACTAGATTTAGCTAGTAGGAGGCAATGAGGTAGAGACAAGTCAGAATGCTGAGGGTTGAAGAATGACTGGAAAGTGAGAAAGCAGTCAGGGGTCATTTCTTGCACATAGTGTGACTATTCTGTTCCTTAATTGTTAGTTTAAGGCAACTAGGACATGATGGTTATGATGCAGATAGTGATGATATCAAGAAATTATAGACTGCTTACTACATGCATTTATATATAAATAAACTCAATATAACTCACTTAAGTAAGAAGAACATATCTTAGGTCATTGCACATCGAAGTGGCAATGGTTATTTATAACTCTAGTCTCAACAATATTCTTGTTTTCACTTGGGTCTGACTCAAATTTCATTATGTCACAGGCTGTACAATAAAATTATGTTAATAAGAACATAGGATGAGGTGAGTGCTATGGAATTTTCCTAAACTGAATTACAGAAAAATGAGGAGACTAGCAAGATGAAAAATAAAAAAATTAGGATTTATATAAATGAACTAAACATTTTAAATACTTAAATGTATCACACTTAATTCTACAGTTAGTAAGCATTAAATGAACTTTTTTTTTTTTTAAGATTTTATTTATTTGACAGAGAGATATCACAAGTAGGCAGAGGTGCAGGCAGAGAGAGACAGGGAAGCAGGGTCCCTGCTGAGCAGAGAGCCCAATGTGGGGCTCGATCCCAGAACCCTGAGATCATGACCGGAGCTGAAGGCAGAGGCTTTAACCCACTGAGCCACCCAGGCGCCCCTAAATGAACTAACATCTTAATTCACCTTTTATTTGATATTTTCTGCCATCCATGGGCTACCAAAATACAGAACCCCATGCTAGGAACATACAATACTCGCTCAGCAACAACAAATCCAACCGGGAAAAAAAGGTTTGATGCAGGAATAAATGGTAACGCCATCAAACAAAGGGCCTACAAAGAAAAATAAGGTATTTTAATAAGTTCAAAAAAAATATGGCCACTCAAAAGTTAAAAGCAAATATTTTATTTAATTTGAATAATGTATTGGTATCAGTTTTAATAATACTATAAACAATAGTAATTTAAACATAAAGAAGGCAACTTAGGGACAGTAATAACAAACATCAGGATGTATGTCACCAAGGTGAGATCAAGGTGAGATTATAATTAGGGCTCACCCAATGAAATAAGTATTTTTGAAAATATATCTAAAATAAGACATTAATAATTTTTATACACTCAACTTATATATGTATGGTAAAAATACACTGACAGAGATGTTAACAGGTTTTACAAAACTGTAATGGGTGACAAAACAGCCAATCATGCAAGTTTTTATATTTTTATTATTGTAAATATTCATATTATATTGGAAACTGAAAAATGATATAAGGTATCCTTTAGGCAAGACAGTAGACTACTACGTCTGTACCCCAGCATTCCTTTGCATAATACTCTGATGAGTCATATATAAGAGGCTTAGTATAAGTATAAAAATAAAACTGCCCCCTTTAAACAGTACTTTTATTCTATAAAAATTTCTAAAATTCTAACACTACACATTGAAATACATCATAAAAATCCTTAGATTTTGTCATTTTGAAAATGAGATAGCATATGGTTCCCAGACAATAAATCCATTAAAAAGGTAGTATTCAAACAACTAGCACACAAATAACCTGTGAAAGGAACCAATTTGGTTGTTACTAGGACATCTGTTTCTATGGACATCTGCTTCCGTATTTTGTTACCCTGATTTGTTTTATAGTACCTAATTGAATAACTATGCAAGTTGTTCCTTCAGCTTCAGAAGTTTGAGAGTCTTTTAACAGTTTGAAAGATTGTTTCCTCTATATTATACTTTATTAGTAAAATACAGATGAAAAGATGTATACACATTGAAAAAAATACTTTCACCATGTATGATAAATTAAAAACTTGTAATGTGGGACACCTGGGTGGCTCAGTTGGTTGGACAACTGCCTTCGGCTCAGGTCATGATCCCAGAGTCCCAGGATCGAGTCCCTCATCAGGCTCCCAGCTCCACGGGGAGTCTGCTTCTCCCTCTGACCTTTTCCTCGCTCATGCTCTCTCTCACTGCCTCTCTCTCAAATAAATAAAAAAAAATAAATAAAATAAAAACTTGTAATGAGGAAATAATGAATCTAAAGAAAAGCACTACTGAACTACTAAGTATCATACTAATACATATAACTGAACTTTTAATGTTTTCTTTTTGATCAAAAAGGTAAAACATTAGAATACATAATTAACTTTCAATTTCCCAAGAGTGCTTAATAAAAACAACCAGCTAACTGTGAAACAGACATACTCCCACATATACAGTCCTTTCCATTTTTTTTTTTTTAAGATTAAAAAAAAAAAAAGATTTATTTATTTCAGAGGGAGAGAGGGGAGGGGCAGAGGGAAAGAATCTTCAAGCAGACTTCCCACGGACAGAGAGCCCCACTTGGGGCTTGATCTCATGACCCATGAGATTATGACCTGAGCCAAAACCAAGAGTCAGATGCTTAACTGAATGAATCAGCCAGGCACCCTGTAGTCCTTTTCTAAAAACAAACAGGCAAACATATTTTTTATTAATTCATGGCTGCTCTAAAGCTATTTTATTTGAAATAATTAAAAGTGTTAAATTCATTCAAAGATCTATCATGGACTGATGCATAAGCTACATACACAAAAAGGAACCTCACAAAAAAATCTACTGGTTCTTGGATAAAGGAATGTCTCTAATGATTAACTTATTTAAAAGTTCTAATACACTCTCTATTAATATATGCCAACCTAGCTAACTGTGGTTACCATAATTTCCTTCTTCAGTGATATAAAACTCTTTAAAGGGAAAGGTGGTAGTGCAAAGAGTCTAGAACAAATCTGTTTTGTTTCTTACTTCCTAGGTAATATAAAGTAAACTAATCAATCATCTTCCCAATTTGTGTTTCTCTACAAATTGGGGTTAATAACTACTGACATTATATTGTCAGGATACACAGGACATTTTAATAAGTGCTTAACACAGCATCTGATACTTCATAGGTACTCCTTTGATCTACTTATCCCTTTAAAAGATCTTCACAAAACGTCACTATATAGCATGTTTAGGACTATCTTTAAAAAGTTATACCCAGGATCACAATTGTTCCTTTTTTACATACATAAAATAAAATTTATATAAATCTCTGTTTATTTCATTGGTACTACCCTCCCTGTTTTTATTCAGCTTACATTATAGAAATCATTATTTTATATGCCAAAACTTTACATTCATCCACCCTTCCTTACTTTTCCTTTCTTTTAGCAGAACCTCAGCTTTGGATGTATTCTACCATGCAGCTGCTTTGTCTGTATTTACCTGAACAGCAAAGTTCTACTATAGACAGTCCCAAAGCAAAATATATTAGTATCATCATAAATTAATGATAATCAACTTCAAACTGATCCTTAAAACTCCTCAGAATTTCTAGGTATCTTTGACAGGCTCACTCCCTCTCTCCTTTATTTTGAATTTTAATTACTTTTCTTAGGCTTCTGATTCATGTCACTTACAGCGGCTGACCATACTTCCAAACTTACAGAGAAAACTAAAGCCAAAAAACAAGAATTCCTCCAATTCTGCGCTACTAAACTTACCACTATCCACACTGATGTCATTTCCATCCTTTCTGCGACATAAGAAGTGTGTGGTTCCATCTTTTTCAGGCCAAACCCGAGCTCTACATTGCCTCTGCTCCTCACAAATCTCACAATTAACCATTCTTTCATTTACTTGACCACTTTCTAATCAACTGTATTGTTCCTACCCATATTCAAATATGCTCTTGTCTCTTCAACCTTAAACATCTCCTTTGACAACACATCTTTAAATTACCTTACCCATTCACTATGTCCCTTGGGTATAAAAAAAGGTCCCACATTCTTAGGCAAACACTTTTATAGCCAAGGTGATAAGTAGCTTAAGGTTTTAACCCCACTTTACCAATCAACATTTCAAATTAACATTGCAAGTCAACCTATTAGTGATTTCCCTTCCTTCTAAAAGTCAGCGAACTGAGTTCTCCAATGAAAGTGATTCTCCTACCTCTGAAGGTTCACTAATTCTAGATCTTCATGCTTCCTCCAAGCTTTACATGAGATCAGCAGTCTGTTATGTTTTAAGATGGCATAGTCTTCTCTTACTTAGCTGATAATAAATTCAAGCTTGTCTCCTCCTTTGACATATTCAAAGTTGTTATCCCTTCACGTTATCTATACTACCATTCTTCATATCCTCATCTCCTAATTGAGTCTCTCCACAGAAATAAATTTCATTAAGTAACTAATATACCTACAATAGGTCAAATATGACTGATCTCACTTTTCTGCCTCAGAGCATCTGTTAGTGATAACCATTCCATCTTTCTTGAAATACCCACCTACCTTTCTGTCCATTTGGGTCTATCTCCTATTTAGGTTCATTCTCCTCTACACAGTTATCTTTTACTGTACGTAAACTCCTATACCTTCTATAGAAGTTTTTTCAAGACCTAGTTGTAGGTTTCTTCTCTTATCACTCTATATAGCTGGCCCCTTCAACTATTTTCTGAGGGAGAATTAAGACCAAATACTCTAAGACATTCATTTTATGTATGAATTATCTTCTATTCTATGTATTTGGAATGGTAATAGCTGGCTACCATCTTTGAAAAAGTCACAAAACCCCAGCTGAGAAATGCTGCTCTCTATATAACCTCTCCTTAGACCTTCTTATTCACATCCTGGTTTCAATTACTACGCATCTATCAAATTTTTATGTGGAGCTTAGGACTCTCCTCCGAAACTCTAGGCATCAAGTGCTATTCAAAATCACTACTAGGATCAAACTCAAGAGATTAAAAACTAATAGTAAGTATGACCTTTCCCCCAAACTCTGTATTTTTTCAGTCTTCTCTTTATCTCAGAGATCAGCTTCAAATTTTTCCAAAATGCCAGTTCCCTGGTAATTGGGGCCTTGTATTTCTTTTTATCATACATATCCTTAGTGCCTAAAGGTGCCTGGTACATAAGGCTACAAGAAAACCTTTTTACTGAATGAATAAATGAACCTAGTGGCTGTAGTCAGATATGATGTAATTGTATAGTATTAAAAACACTTCCTGGCATATAGCAAATGCTCAAGAAAATGTTAAAGATTATTACTGTCTTCAGTAATTTAAAGGAAGACAACAAAACCACTACAAGTAAAAGGTGACAGCAGAGTAAGAAAATTACAAAGACATACACCTCAGAAAAACAAGACTGTGTAAATAATCAGAGTTCTCTGAACATAGTAAAAAATAACTTGGGGTGTAATAAAAACCTTGCTAATGAGAACTAAAGAACTAAATATTTCTAGCTGTCTATCTCGCATGACACTCTTCTCTGTGTCAAGAAAACAATGATCTACTTGGGTACTTAGGTAAAGAAATAGAAGAAAATGACGCCAATGGCATGCTTCACGGTTTCAGAATTCCTATCAAATCAAGAAAATTCATAACCAGTTTTTAACTTTACATGCTGAATGTCAAATTATGCCTGCATATGGAATTCTGATATATAATTTTAGGATAGCCCAAAAAAAGCTAATAAATCAATCTGATGTTGAACAAAGAAAGATGCTGTTTCTAAGGAGATGCTTTGACAAATCAAAGGCAGTCTTCAAATCAACTGAATGTTTTACATCTGAAAAATTAAGGGAATTTCTTACCATTAAAACAGTCTTGGAGGAATCACCAGGGTATCTAAGACTGAATATTCCCAAAGCCCCCAAAAAGCAAAAGAAAGTAAATGTGGCAAGATTTCGAATATCTAGAAATGACTCTATAAGTGGTATTGTTCCCATGGTCCAATCACAGCAGAGTTCTGAAGGATTTAATAGAAGCCAAGCATTCAAAGGAAGGAGATAGTTAAAAGTTAGCTGCCTTGTAGGAGTTGGGCTTACAGCAGCTGGGTTATCAAACCTGTATAACGAAAGAAAAAAAAAAGTTATTTAGAATAAAACACAAAATACATTCTTTGTAAACACAAAATACATAACATTTAAATAAAACACTGAATAAAAGCAGTATTTTACGTGTAATTTCATTAAAAAGAAAAATATTTTTTACTGATACGTCAGTCCTCACTAGAGTTCAAACTGTCTAACCTTTAAGAAACTTCTAGTTGAGACAAATTATGAAGAGCTGTTTAAAGGGGACCTAGGTTATCTATTTATAGTTTATTATTAAAATAATTCAGACAAAATCACTACAATATTATGATATTCTGCAGAAGTATAACCTTCTCATTAAAAGTAAAAAGAAAACTTTTAAAGGATTGATTGTTGTATGTGAGGTATGAGTGTTTCTGAGAACACTAATCAATGTTTTTTTCTGCATGAGATGGCTTCTCATTAAATGCTCACTAAATGCTAATTAAATCTCACTAAATGCTAATAAAAATTATGTTTCCTAGAAAGAATTACTATGTTTTCCTTTTGCTGTGGATAGAGAAAAGTGCATCACCTATGAGCTTTTTCCTTTTGCTCTGACTTCTAGGAAGGCAAAAACCCAATTTCCAGCACATAAAGGTAACTGTACAGGCCTATGTAACATTTTATCTGTGTCCTATTTTTTCTCCTGATACATACTAATATAAACATATCAGAATTTATATTTGTCCAGGCCATGACATATTACATGTACATGTACATTTCATTAAATTAGTCTGTTTCCTGTAAACTAAGTCAAATCATAGTCAAATCACTTTTTAAAGTATATTTCAAATGAATAGCTTCAGATTTTTATTTTTTTAGGCTATGTTCAAAATTTTATTGGCTATGTTAATATATAAAAACACAATATTCATTTTAAAATGAAAAAGTTAATGAAAAATCAACCCCTAACATTTGTTTGACTTGGTTTTCTTAAAAATTCAAATGGTTGAGAAAAAGTAAATACTATTTGAACAAATAATATCTAAAAAACCTTCATATTTGAACATCTACATGTATGAAAAATAATAAATCTTGAGTCAGGACTTGAATTCTCAAATAACCAACAGAAGTGAATACAAAGTTTTTTTCCTATAATCCACTACTCAGAGTTCATTTTTATAACTCATGGTTTATTTAGAACAGCTAATTTAATAACTGTACTTTAGAGAAAGAATACATGTCAAAACAAGTCAAGCAATATTATAGTCAATTCACAGGGTAATGTAACAGAAGAAAATGTATATACATACATTTTTTAATGCCCCTATGGGAAAATATATATTTAGATGTAACATATCCCATATAGCCATCCACACATACACAAAACAAATACATTCACACCTATAAACTACATTTTCACACTATAGAACTAGAGATGAAAAACAGTCTATGGAAATTCTCTAAAAGGAATAACAAAAACAGTAACACTGAAACTGAGGGTAAAGAAAGAAATGCAAATTATAGTATATATTTACCATTCAATCTATTTCCCATATTTTACTACTTAAATGAGTTGTTCAGTTTAGCATGGCTAGACTCAGAAGTAAAAATTCATGAAATTAGGAAGTATTCTTTAAAGAAAAAATACACTGAAATTACAGAAAATAATTATACATAAACACAAAAAAAAGCTTAAGGTAAGAGAATTATCTGAATTAAATTTTATTCTAACCAAGGCCAGCAATGCACTATCTGGATGACACATGAACAACATTTTGGCCTTTTGTTATTAAAAAAAAAAATGTTCTTGCACTTAATGATACTTTAATGTAACTGAATAAGGAACTAATATGGATCTCATTTTAAATTTTAGCTGAGTAAGGTGAAATGGAAAAATGCTAAATTTTAAAGCAGGAAAAAAAAAGAGATGTAGATTGTTAAATTCAGCATAACTTTTGCTTCTAGCTTTAAACAAACAAAGAACCAGACAAGATATATAAAACTTAACACATTAAGCATCAGGCAAAAAAGGACAATGATACCTAAGAGAAGAAAAACAAATAAGGGAAACCCTACCTGGAAAGTTCAATACCTAGACATAGTTTTTAGTCTATGGAACAGCGAGGGGGAACCTAGTGGAGCCTAGTAGTATCCTTAGATTGCAAAACTAAACTGGGAGCCTTAGGGGCCCAGGGGACTAGGGTCAGTTGGCAGAATACCAGAGAGAACAAAGCTACTGAGAAAGAGAACTTATACCTGTAGAGCATCTCTCTCTAGTTTTTAGTACTGATGAGAACTGTTCAGCATATGTATATGAGGAAATAGTCAATGTCAGTGTAGTGGGTTGAACCATGTCTCTCATTCATATCTACCCAGCACCTCAGACTATAACATTATTTGGAAACCTATTCCTTTGCCAATGTAATTAATTAAGTCAGGATGAGGTCATACTGGATTAGGGCGAGCCCTAAATCTAATGACAGGTATTCTTATACAAAGAGAGAATACAGAGAAATGCACAAGAAAGAAGGAATGCCAATGACTGCTAGCAACCACTAGAAACTAGGAAAGAAGCATGGAACACATTCTTCCTGAGAGTCTTCAGAAGGAACCAACTGTGCCTGACACCTTGATTTTGGACTTCTGGCCTCCAGCACTGACAGAGAATAAATTTCTGCTGCTTTAAGCGACCCAGTTTCTGGTAATTTGTTATAGCAGACCTGGGAAAAATAATGCAGTTAGGAAAGTACCTCTTAAAAGGATTAGATAAAAATTCTCAAATACCATACAGAGGCAGGAATAGTTTCTCAGCAGCCAGAATGAAAATCCTCATAAATCACAGTCTAGGGGCGCCTGGGTGGCTCAGTGGGTTAAGCCGCTGCCTTCGGCTCAGGTCATGATCTCAGGTCCTGGGATCGAGTCCCGCATCGGGCTCTCTGCTTGGTTGGGAGCCTGCTTCCTCCTCTCTCTCTGCCTGCCTCTCTGCCTACGTGTGATCTCTGTCTGTCAAATAAATAAATAAAATCCTTTAAAAAAAAAAAAAAAAATCACAGTCTATCATATAGAGTAGTCAGAAAGGTCTTGTGTCAGTAGCGGAAGAAAATTAGCTATTGCAAATGCTGCTGTGGTCTTATATATCAAAGATTAAAAGTGTGGCTAGGGGGCGCCTGGGTGGCTCAGTGGGTTAAAGCCTCTGCCTTCGGCTCGGGTCGTGGTCCCAGGGTCCTGGGATCGAGCCCCACATGGGGCTCTCTGCTTGGCAGGGAGCCTGCTTCCTCCTCTCTCTCTGCCTGCCTCTCTGCCTAGTTGTGATTTCTCTCTGTCAAAGACATAAAAATTAAAAAAAAAAAAAAAAAGTCTCTTTAAAAAAAAAAAAAAAGTGTGGCTAGAAGATATCAGGGAAATTCAAATCAAAACCACACTGAGATATCAACTTACACCAGTTAGAATGGCAAAATCAACAAGGCAAGAAACAACAAATGTTGGAAAAGTTGTGGAGAAAGAAGAACCCTCTTAGACTGTTGGTGGGAATGCAAGTGGGTGCAGCTACTTTGGAAAACAGTGTGGAGGTTCCTCACAAAATTAAAAATAGAGCTACCCTATGATCCAGCCATTGCACTACTGGGTATTTACCCCAAAGGTACAGATGTAATGAAAAGAAGGGCCATATGTACCCCAATGTTCATAGCAGCAATGTCCACAATAGCCAAACTGCAAAGAGCTGAGATGCCCTTCAGCGGATGAATGGATAAAGAAGATGTGGTCTTCTTACGCAATGGAATATTACTCAGCCATCAGAAAGGCTGAATACCCAACTTTTGCATCAACATGGATGGGACTGAAGGAGATTATGCTAAGTGAAATAAGTCAAGCAGAGAAGGCCAATTATTATACAGTTTCACTTACTTGTGGAACATAAGGAATAACATGGAGGACATTAGGAGAAGGGAAGGAAAAATGAAGGGGAGGGGGAAATCGGAGGGGGAGATGAGCCATGAGACACTGTGGATTCTAAGAAACAAACTGAGGGTTTTAGAGGGGTGAGGGGTGGGAGATGGGTAAGCCTGGTGATGGGTCTTAAGGAGGGCACAGATTACATGGAGTACTGGGTGTTATATGCAAACAATGAATCATGGAACACTACATCAAAACCTAAATGATGTACTGTATGGTGACTAACATACACACACACACAAAATTTCTCAAATAAATGCATCCCAGAACAAAGCTCTAAAATATTTATAGTAATATATTAAAGTAAAATGCATATATATGACATTAAAAAACTGCATGGCATGTGAAGAAATAGAAACATATAATCCATGAGGAGGAAAATTATTCAATCTAAAGTGACTAAGAAATGACACATACAATAAAATTAGTAGAAGAAGAAATTAAAGCACTAGAACATGGAGAGATCATGAAACATAAAAAGGCTTAAAAAGAATTTCCAAAGATGGAAACAATATCTGAAGTGAAAAAGAACTAGAAAAAAATTAAAGGCAGATTAGACATTGCAGAAAAAAGATTACTGAAATTGAATATACTGCAGAAGAAACTATCCAAAACGAAAAAAAGAAGAAAATAGCTTTTGGGGGGGAATAAAAAGAGCATTAGTCTGACAATTTCAAAAGGCTTAATATACATGTAATTGGGGTCCTAGAAAAGGAGAAAAATAATAAGAATATATTTCAAGAAGTAATAGATACAAAATTTCCAAAATTTACATTAAGTAAAACCTACAGATCCTAAGCTCAATTAACCTAGGCACAAGACACATGATGATAAAAGAAGAGTGACTGGAAGTTTGCATTATGTAACCACCTTCACCCAAATTTTGTTATAAGAGAAGTATGTCCTAGGATAGTGATATACAGCAAATGACTATACTTAATGATAGTGTATTGTGTATTTGAAAATCCCAAAGAAAATAGGTCTTAAAAGTTCTCATCACAAGAAAATTTCTTTTTTGTAATTATGTATGGTAATGGATGGATACTATCATGATAATCATTTCTCAATGTGCATGTATCAAATCACTATACTGTATACCTAAAACTAATAGTGTTATATATCAATTGTGCCTCAATTTTTGAAAAACAGAGAAAAAATGACAAAGAGAAAATAATACAAGCAGGCAGAGAGTAAAAGACATACTACACACAGAAGCATAAAAATAAAGATGACAGAAGATTCCCAGTGAAGATAATGCAAGCTAGAAAATAGTAAACATTACTAGAGTGCTGAATGCACAACAATCAATGCAGAATCCTATACTCAGAATTCAAATTATTTTTCAAAATAATTTAAAATTAATTTTACAAAAATGTAAAATAAAGATATTTTTATATGTAAAAGCTAAAACAATTCAGTACCAGCAGACCGACAAGTTAAAAAATGTTAAAGAAAGTCCTTTAGTCACAAAGAAATGTGGTACAAGATGAAAATCACATTGAATGTAAAGAGTTGAAACAGCTCATTTAAAAAAATATTACTTAAAAATATTACAAGAAAGGAATATCCAGCTTTATGCAGCTTACAAGAAGTCAACTTTAAATATAATATAAATATAATAAAAATATATTGATAGATAAAAAGGTAAAAGATGAAAAAAGATAAACAACGTAACACTAAGAAAAAGAAGATAAGGCGAATTTCTGAGTAAAGACCAGGGATAAAGTATCATCAGAGATAAAGAAATCATTTAAACACAAGCCTAAATGTTATGTACTTAGTAACAGAGCTTTAACTCACATGAAGCAAAACTAATAAAACTACCGGTAGAAATAGACATAATTATAGTGACAGATTTTAATATCCTCTTCTCAATAATTATTAGAACAAGTGGATAAAAATCACTAAGCATATAAAAGACTTGCCACTTAACCAATCAAGTTAAAATCACTGTACCATTAAGTAAAAATCATTATTTTCATTCTGGTGGTTTCACAAGTATACACATAGGTCAAAAGCTACTAATTTGTACATTATAAATATATACAGGTTTTTTTTTTTTTTTTTAAAGATTTTATTTATTTATTTGACAGAGAGAGATCACAAGTAGACAGAGAGGCAGGCAGAGAGAGAGAGAGAGAGAGAGAGAGGGAAGCAGGCTCCCTGCTGAGCAGAGAGCCCGATGCGGGACTCGATCCCAGGACCCCGAGATCATGACCTGAGCCGAAGGCAGCGGCTTAACCCACTGAGCCACCCAGGCGCCCCAATATATACAGGTTTTAAAAAAAAAACACTACACCTCAATGAAGCTGTTAAAAAACCTCAATATAAATCAAAACTGAAACACTTTTTTCTGAAACACTTTTAATCTTAACATTAAGAGTTAAAGAAAGAAAGAATTAAAAAAAAAGAAAAACCGAATTTCATACCTGGTGAATACTGGAAGTTGGGACTGAATAACCTGGACTCTAATTACAACAAGTAATAGTGTACTGAACATCAAAACAATGAGTTTTATTAGTGTCTGCAGCATGGAAAATGGAATACTACTCTTTCCACGGAAAAACTGTCCAGCAGTAGTCCATAATAATGGCAAAGTATACTGCAAAAGGAAAAAAGAGTTTTAAACAACAATATACCATAATGTTTTCAATGCAGGATTTTCAAAATGCAAGATTAGTTATAAATTGACTATAATTATAAAATCAATATGGAGCAATTTGTGAAACTGATAATGAATATAACTGAGCCAAATAATCTTATCTAATACTGAATTATATTGTACAACATTACTGTACACATTTCCAAATTGCCTCATGATTCCATTATTGAAATTGAAAGAGCTGTCCTTAAAAACTGAACAAGTCATAAAATGTTCTGTAATTTTCAATGGAAAAATTATTTGAAGATAAAACATGCTGGTTTCTTGCAAATTTTTTTGGTAAACAGATTAATTTACATAATGACGTATTTAGAAAACAAGTTTATTCCAAGAGAATTCAAGTATGATAAAGGATAGTAACAAAAAAACACATTTCTCCTTACCCCTTGTGCAATAAATACTTCATACACACAGCAAATTCCCACAACTGTTATTCCTTGTTCTTTACACAATGTTGCAACAGCAACTAAAACCACTGTCAAGGCAATTGGAGTCCACACTGCAATTTAAAAACAGAAAAATACAGAACTACACAAAACAATTTTATAACATCATAAACAGATATTTTAAGTTAGACAACTATTAGATATTACTAATAAACTTTACTTGTGATTCTATATTCAAATTTGTTATTTCCCACTAACCTGTACTTTATATTTTAAAATGTATTCAAATGTTTTAAGTGATTTTTCCTTTACATACTGAAAACAAAACATCAAGACGTATAACTTGTACTAAAATTTTTTGTGGAGAAGAGAAACTCATAGGCTGGAGTGTTGTGACTAATGAAGTGATTAATGAACTCTCAGTTTGTAATGAAGACAAATACTTTATTACACAGATATCTGTATGTTTAATTAAAAACCCGAAACTGAAAACTACTGGGCAAAGTAGACTAACATCTATTAAAAAAAAAAAAGGTATAAAAACTGAAACAGGTTCATGGTAAGAATTTACTATTCTTCTAAAACATTTGCAATAGAATATTTATAAGTTCTATTTAAACAGAAAACCTACTTCATCAACTTTAAGCAAACATCTACCAGCAGAATAGTAATTTGATTAAAGAAGAATTAATTGTGAAAGTAATTCTGGATCTACTACTAGCTTGCTTTGTGACTTTGGGCAACTTTTCCGAGTTTCAGTTTACCTACTGGAAAATATAATCTCTAATTCTTTTCCAGTTTAAAGGATATATTGTAGTATGATTGTGTGACCTTAGGTTTATTTATTAAGAACATTAATCAAAGTAAAAACTCAATTAATCCCAGGTATAAATAAAAAAAATCTATAAATCTAAAATATTTTCTTTTCTCATTCAGCTTAACACAGAAATTCATTTATCTCTGAAATTGCTTTTAACTTTAAAATACTCTATAGATTAAATTACTGAAAGCTAAACAACTCAAAAAACTTGGAAACACTATTGGAGATACTCTGTATAATAGTATTCCTTTCTTCAAAAAAAAAAAAAAAGGGGGCGACTGGGTGGCTCAGCGGGTTAAAGCCTCTGCCTTCAGCTCAGGTCATGATGTGAAAATTGAAACTGAATGTGGGATTCAACTCAATCATGTGGGATTAAGCCCCACATCGGGCTCTCTGCTTAGCGGGGAGCCTGCTTCCTCCTCTCTCTCTCTCTGCCTGCCTCTCTATCTGTCAAATAAATAAATCTTTAAATCTTTAAAAACAAAACAAAACAAAAAAAACCCTTATATTCTAGTTAGATCAAAACCGTCAAAACTACGAAAGTAGTAGATTATACCAATGGGATATGAGGGCAGATATAATCATACCCATTTTTAAGATGAGGAAATAATTTTGGAGGTCTAAAAAAATAATCATGCACAATAAAGAAATCATGACTTTAACCTGGTTCTTTTGACATTAAATTCAGAGCTTCTTACTAGCTTGTAATTCCATTCCAAGACAGAGAGAGCGAACAGCTGCCTTATGCAATGTTGGATTCAATCTTAGCAACTAATAGCTCTAATAAAGGCAAGAGCTTTATTGAAACCAGTCACTTTAGTTCTTCAACTTTTGGTGGCTTTATTACTGTGTAAACATAAACTTTGATTTTATGAACAGCTCTCTGTGGTTAAAGTTACCATGTGTGATTTTGTCCAAAACAAGTCTCCCAGCTAAATACATTAACAATACTTAAAAATAGATACGTACGTATAGATTCAATTTAAATAATTAAAATCCATTCCAACTTCAAAATATAAGCTTCTGAACTGATTTTACATGTGTAAAGATATAAACCTCTAGCAATCACATATTCAGACCATTATTCTGAGCAAATGCTACATTTTGTGGGGAAGGATAACAGTCAAAAAAGTAAAGATGTATTTGTCAAATGATGTGTGTTATGAAGAAAAATAGAAGGTGAAAGGAAACAGAAAGGAATGGGGAAGATGAGTGGTGCACAGATGACATTTGGGCAGAAACCCAAACTAACAGAAAGGAACAAAGGCCTTCAAGTAGATCATGCTTTAAAAAAAAAAGAGAGGGGTTATGGATGGGTCATTAATAGCCTAGAATTTAAAGTGATCAAATAATTACAAATTGAAAAAGCCTGCACAGGATGATATACATTAGAATATGGACTCTGAAAAACAACCTGAGGGTTTTGAAGGGTCAGGGGTGGGAGGTTGCGGGAACAGGTGGTGGGTAATGGGGAGGGCACGTTTTGCATGGAGCACTGGGTGTTGTGCAAAAAGAATGAATACTGTTACGCTGAAAAAATAAATAAAATGGAAAAAAAAAGAAAACAGTGAATACAAAGATGATAACAAAACTGTTTATTGTCTCAAGTGTAAAATTACATAATGTGGAATATGAAGTATTATGGAAGCTAAGAGGATAGAGAGAGGTTCAAAAGCAGGGTCAGCATCTTTTTAATCAGAATTGTTTAATTGTTCACTCGGTCATTTGCTAAATATACATATAATGAACACTTACTGTATATAAGGAACTATTCTAAGAAATGGAGACAGAAACGTATCCATATTACAAATCTAAGAAGGCACTATAAGTGTTTGGCTAAATCACTTATTTCTTGAGCCTTAGTTTACACTAATACAAAATTAGGCTCCTTATCATCAGTACCTTGGGTCTATAGTGAGAAAATTGTCCAAAAATGTAGGAAAAAAACTCAGAGTTAAATTTTAA
Source organism: Meles meles (assembly GCF_922984935.1). Classification (NCBI taxonomy): domain Eukaryota; kingdom Metazoa; phylum Chordata; class Mammalia; order Carnivora; family Mustelidae; genus Meles; species Meles meles. Next base: position 31,583,181 of record NC_060072.1, read on the forward strand.
GATGAACCAAATATAGGTTACCATCATGTAAACTCTTCCATGCCCTCTGTTCCCACACTTCTAAAAATCATTTTTATTGCCTGGGGCTTGTTTTCTGCTAATAGCTGGCAATTAGCAGGATTAATAACCTAATTTGTACAAAGCATTTTTCAGGGTGGGCCACATGATAGGGACTCAATAAGTAGCTGAACTATGATCAACACATAATGAAAGTTATATTCCAATAAGCTTTCAACTTTACCTAAACAATACAATTCACAGCCTTCACAGGTGTTATTATAGAAAGACAACTTATGTATTAGTAGTTGTATCATTTATAGATGACAGTACATGGAATTAAGAATGACTCTAAAACTCCTATATTCAACGGTAACATTTTAAGTTAAAACACACAGAATCTGTTAGTCACAAGAAGTATAAACTACATGCAAAAGATTTTTTAATATTGATAATGTTGCATATCATGTTCATATGTCCATACATGCTGAAGTAGTACAATATATAAAGATAAACCCAAGTGTGGCATATATTTTATAAGAAACAGAGTAAATAAACATTACTTGATCAAGTTTTATAGATATAGAGAAAAAAATTAAATGTTAGACACTCACCTATGGAATTATCTGGTCCTTTTGATCTGGTATATGACAAAAATGCAGCTAGAAAAAAGATAGAGGACAAAAGTTCTGCTCTTCCTACAACACCTGTTACCTAAAATGGTAAAGGGAGGGTAGTTCATATTAATGAAGACTCTCTTGAAAATTTAACTACCATATATAATAACAGCACTTTAAAAATCAAATTGCCATAATTTTTAAAGCACACATTCCAGTTTCTTAGACATTCTCTGAGTGCCCTCATGTGGTGAATTGGTATAACTTCCATAAAAATAAATTTACCAGTGACTCTACAATGGTTTTTTGATTACTATTTTGAAATAATTACAGACTCACAGGAAGTTGCAAAAATAGATACAGAGAAGTCCTGTGTACTGTTTACCCAGCTTCCCTCAAAAGAAACATCTTAAATATTAGTATAGTATCTAGAATAGTTCTTAATTTAAAAAAAAAAAAACCTAAGACCTTATTTTCTTAAAATACAAGTATTCTTAAAATATAAAAATACTCAAATTCAGTAAGTTCTATCTCATAATAAATGTATAAACTTAAGACAATAAACTTTAAATAAGTTCTTTTTTGGGGTTCCTGGGTGGCTCAGCCAGTTAAGAGTACGACTCCAGTTCAGGTCATAATCTCAGGGTCTTGGGGATCAAGACCCACAGAGGGCTCCCTGCTCAGCAGGGAGTCTGCTTGTCCCTCTCCCTCTGCCCTCCGGCTGCTTGTGTTCTGTCTGTTTCTCAAATAAATAAAAGTCCTTTTTTAAATTCTAAAATATTAAATATAAAACCCTCAAACCCTTTCCTTTATTCTGAACTCACTGTAGAATTTAAAACCACCTATCATTTTTGTAAGTAGATGGAAAAATGTTGGTTCAACTAGACACAAAAAGCTTCAAGACAGTGAGAGAGATACACAAACCCCTTCCAATACACACAGACCCATTCAAGTACAACAGAGGTTAAACATACTTTTGCTTACAACTGAAAGCCTATAACAAAGCAATTGAACAGTCCTTTTTCCTCTGATGAGAGGCAATTTTGGAGTTTCAAGGTTATCAAGAAAAAGTTGTAATACATCTTGGTAGGTAGGGGCTGACAGACATATTGGCAACGCAAAGACAGTTCACAATTTTAAAACATGTGGCATCAGACAACATGAAAGTACTGATTATTTTCATCAGTTATGTTTACATATATTCTGCTATATGTTTACATATATTTTCATTCTTTTACTTAAATTTGTCTTATTATTTTCTGTCCTTTGAAACACACTGCAAAGTTGACAAATATTTTAAATCTATATTCATAAAAAAAACCAATTAGCAAAGGACTGTGTTCATTTATACTTCACATTATTCACTGTGAGCAATTATATCTTATGTCCTTAAATAACAAATGTTTATGTTTCAAAATTTGTTTTAAATTTAAAAATTTCAGGGGCATCTGGGTGGCTCAGTCAGTTAAGTGTCTGCCTTCAGCTCAAGTCATGATCCCAGAGTCCTGGGATTGAGCCCCACATTGGGCTCCCTGCTCAGTGGGAACCTGCTTCTCCCTCTCCCTTTGCCTGTGGGTTCCCCTGCTTGTGTGCTCTTTTTCTAATAAATAAATAAAATCTTAAAAATAAATTAATTTAAAAATTTTATACAGTAGAAAGTTAGACTCTACACTAGGAAGACATACTAATTTAAAAATATTCAAATATTTTAATTAAGGCCATAGTTAATTTTTTTCCTTAAAAACACACCATTATCGTCACTTAAAAACATAACAAGTACCATTGTTAAAAAAAGAAAAAGAAGAAGAACACTGATTTACAGTTTTACTTACTGCTTCTGTGTGTATTGGGTGCACTGCAAAAAGTAAAGAAGCAATCATACTACTCCTGTTGTTCAGAAAAAGTTTGCAGACTTTAAGAAATATCACACTAACCACAGCATGAAAAATCATATTCAAGAGATGATATGACATTGGTTTCAGTTCACTAAACAGATAATTTAAGCGAAATGTCAATACTGTTAAGGGGCGGTAAGACTTGTGGCTTCTTTCCTAAAAGGAAAAAAAAACAATCATCATAAAAGTACCATGGTCCTTCAGGGCACATAAACTAATCCTTGCATTTATTATTAAAAGAATCTACATTTGGCTGAGATATAGCAATAAAATAAAGAAATGTCCCAAGGATAACACAAACCTAAAAGATAGTTTTATAATGTGTTTACCTATTTCCTTAGTCCCGAAACAAAGGAAATTTCCTCCTTTTGCAAATATCCCATCCCATTAACAATAGAGGAAGAACATATGACTATTAATTCCTCTTCAATACAAAACATTTAAACAAAAATAAAGCAAGACAATAGTGGCATTGATCAAATTAGAACACAGGATTCTCTCCAAAGCCTACTTTCCAATCTATTACTAATACAAGCATTTATGTAACTGCTGCCCAGATTCTCAAAAGAAAATAAAAGAACAAAATGTTTACCATGTCAGTTTTAATAGTGAAGACTCAGAAAAGCACTATCTAATTGTTTTATGAAAAATACCTTCATAATATGTAAACCTGAATATATTAAACCAAAAAACCCCCAAATACTACACCCAGAATAACACAAGAACAAAAACTTTCTTAGAATAACCGAATAGATACCTTTGTTATGGTAGTATTCCTGGCAATAAATCAAATTTTAGGTGAAGCTGCTGAATTTACTGGTTAGAAGTTTCATTTAACCAGAAATATTTTTACCGTAAGACAAAAATCAAACCAGATTTAAGAATAAAATACACAGGACAAAAACACATAAAATATCCTAGTTATTTTTTTTTTTTAATTTTAGGTAAGGGCATTCACACTCACCTTCTTTGCTGTCATACCTCTTACCATTTTGCTATAACTCTGGTATTACAGGTGTTGACTTAAGCCTGTTTATCCCTACTAGGGAACATTAGGAACCACGAGGAATAAACATTTCTCAATTTGAAGACAGGAACATTTTAATATCTCTGTATGGACTACAAATACCATGAGTGATGTTACCTAGAATGCTCTTTGCTGTTTAATTTTTGTACATCATTTGACTTAGCTAAGCTATACAAAATTATTTTTAAGGCATTATACTGAGCTGCCATGATGTGTACATAAAAGTAAAAAAAAGGCCTAGAAACCTTTTGAGTGCCTGAAAGGTTACTGTAGTTACAGTGGGACACACCTGCCAGTTAAAAGGATGAAGTCCTAAAGTGCAGGGAACAGGTTATTTTTAATTGCAATATATACAAATGTTTTTTTAGATCTATTAGATGTACAGTCACAGCTAATGGCCAATTAAAAATTAAATTATTAACATAATTAATTATTCACACAATGCATTAGTAATCTAAGCCTCCTTTGTGATAAATAGTCATCAGTGTAGTACAAAAAAGTAGACTACTCTGTGAAAATATAGTAAAATAGCTAGTTCTATTACAAACAAAACAATATAGATCATTATTAAATTCAGGTATATTAAAGAAAAAACTTAATTACTCATAGTATTAGTTGGCAATAGAAACATAAGCGTGAATATAATGAATAGCCTAATAGTCTCCTATTAATGTGAATCTCCATCTAGTGATGGTAAAACAAAGTGAAATGGGATATTTGCAAAACTTACCTTAACAAAGATATTTCATAAGCCAAATGCCGGAAGAGATGGCTCATTACAGCTCAGTGGTTCTCAACTCTGGCTGCGCCAGAGAATTATTTGGATAAACAGAAAAAACCTAATCCTCTACTCCTCCCTACCCCTCAAATCCCACAAGAAAAATAAAAAAGCAAACACACACAAAAATAACAAGACAAAAATACTGATGTCCACATCCCATTCTGAGATAACTGTAACAGATTTGAGCAGAGCCTTAGTAATACTTTTTAAGTGCCCCAAGCAGATTCTAATATGTAGCTAGACTTATAATCCAATGAACCATTCAAAAACAGAGTATTACTTATCCAAAGAATGGGTTTACTAAAGAGATAATCTAAACACTAAGGGGCCCAGAGGACTCCAAAGACCCCTACTATGCCAGTATTCATAAAGCTCACCAGTATGTCCAAAGCCCAAAATGTGTCTTTAAGATCTACACTGGTACAAAAATCCTCATGAAGGTTTGGGCACTCACAGATAGGCTTCCAGGCTTTCATTACTTGATGATATCAACCATTAGATCTCTGAATGTGCTAATTCCAGGCTGGTCAAGAGCGGGCGTTGGTGGTATAGTGGTGAGCATAGCTGCCTTCCAGGCTGGTCAAGAAAACCTATAATACCTAAATACTACTCAGAATAATTCCTCCTTGGGGCACGCCTGGATGGCTCAGTTGTTAAGTATCTGCCTTTGGGTCCGGTCACGATCCCTGGGAGCCTTGCACTGGGCTCCTTGCTCAGCTGGAGGTCTGAATCTCCTTCTCCCACTCTCCCTGCTTGTGTTCCCTCTCTCTGTCAAATAAATAAATAAAATCTTAAAAAAAAAAAAAAAGAGAGAGTAATGGCACATTTCCCTAGAGAAAGAGAATATGCCCATCAGAAAAAAGGAGTAAGCAACAATCTCCACCATATACTGTTGTTCAAATTTGTTCGTTCATTTTGTCTATGTTTATTATGAGTATTTTTCTTAATCTGTCCACTTATAGGTCCTCTGAACAAAATCAAATTTTCAATCTGTAAAGCTGAGGATGTCACAAAACATAGCCACTGACACCATGGTATGATAACTTTCATCAGACCCTTAATCTAGGCAGCTAATCTTTCAGTTAAAATCTCAATGTCATGATTAAAATCACTACAGATACTAGCTTAAGTTGGGAAATGGACACATTTTTCTAAGGCTCACTAGGGAAAAAATGCAGGGGTAGAAGGAAAGAAACTGCCTAGAACATAATGTATCTTACAGAATCACATTTTTTTCTCATTATCAAATATTCATTTCTTTTAAAGGCTAGAATTGGGTAAGAGGAAGGTTATAAGAAAATAAAGTCTGCTTATTTAACAAGAAAAAATACTTAGGTGCTTGTGACTAGAGGAATGACAGACTTCATTCCCATTCTTGAGAAGCTTCCATATTTAAAGAATGTGGAAAGGGACCATGAATGACAACTGACAAACTATGAAAGACCGTTGTATGTTACAGTTCAACTATGCACCAGGCAATATAGATTAATTCATTTATTTATCCTTGAGGTATTATTCTTTTATAGATCATATTTTTCATACATCTTGCCATCTAAAAGCTATAGTCTCACCAATTTCATACAACTATTAAGGATTATAACAGTAGGATCCAATCTATGGGATCCCAAAATGACAAGAGCTTAATTCCCAAAAGTTTAATAGTGACCTTCAAGATAAATACACTGACAAAATAAATACATCTTCATAAAAAAGGAACTAAACTTTTGGATTCTCAATATAAAATTAAAATAACTATTAGGTAACAAATATGACACAAATTTAAAATTTTCTGCAGAAAAAAAACTCTCAATACCTTTACCTTTAAAGTCTAATCTATTTATACTGAAGTCACATATTTTTAGATGGTTAAAAAGTATATAATAAGTGGTCATCTCTTTTGCCTGATTCATGAAAAAAAAATTAGCAAGAAATAGATTTGTTTACACTTATTGCTATCCTAACACATTTGGTTTTCACACACATATGTTGTTTTTAAAAAGATTAAACCAAGGTACACAATCAAGGAAAGAATTATGTACTGCTTTAAAGAAGACAATCACATGGGGGCGCCTGGGTGGCTCAGTGGGTTAAAGCCTCGGACTTTGGCTCAGGTCATGATCCCAGGGTCCTGGGATTGAGCCCCACATCAGGCTCTCTGCTCAACCGGGAGCCAGCTTCCCCTTCTCTCTCTGCCTGCCACTGTGCCTACTTGTGATCTCTCTGTCAAATAAATAAAAAAATAAAATCTCCAAAAAAAAAAAAAAAAAGAAGAAGATAATCACATCTTCTACTTCCTATCTAACATATACATTTTAGAGAAACAAATTCGTAAGTGCTATGATGACAATGTTGATAAAAGAAATCAGGAGTAATAAACTATTAGAATATTTTAAAATCTAAGATGCATATAAGCAATAAATAACTACTTACCTCAGACATAGGAGTTCCCCAGAAGTCATTCTGAAATAAAGTTTTTAAAGGTGTAGATGGATGCAGGTCTTTATTATCCAGTATTGCTGAAACATCATCAAAAACAAAACCACAAAAGAGGCTGTTCCAATAGCAGGCAGTAACCACACCTACTATTAAGGTTATTTCTTTGAGGTTAATATCAGCCATCTTTTCTACAAGCACTTGTGGACAAAATCTGGGGAGAAAAATCATGAAGATAAAATGAAATAAGCATCATTGTTTCTTTACCTAAATAAAATTTTCATCAAAAGGTAAGTAAAATAGTGAATGTTAATTCTCCCAGAGAATTCTTCAAAGCTCAGCTCAAATTTCATAGATCTTTGAAAAGCATTAGCTAACCACCCCTCCAAATTCCTAACTTAAAACAGAATTGCTCCTTCATGTATTTCATATTTCTATTAGAATCTTTATCACACCATTTAATCTTTGGACTTACCTCTCTAGCTAACAAGACAGTGACTCCTTATCAATTGTCACAGGTTAGGTTATTCGGGGAAACACACACACACACACACACACACACACACACACACTTTAAAAACCTAGTATGGGGGGTGCCTGGGTGGCTCTTTGGGTTAAAGCCTCTGCCTTCGGCTCAGGTCATGATCCCAGGGTCCTGGGATCGAGCCCCACATTGGGATCTCTCTGCTCAGCGGGGAGCCTGCTCCCTCCTCTCTCTCTGCCTGCTTCTCTGTCTACTTGTGATCTCTGTCTGTCAAATAAATAAATAAAATCTTTAAAAAGCAAAACAAAACAAAACAAAACAAAAAACCAAGTATGGTATACTCCAGAAGCAGTAAATAAATTTTTGTTAGGGGAAAAAAAAAAAGATACTGAACATGGATTTTCTGAAATGTAGATGAAGCTTATATTTTAGTACCTTATATACCTGAAGATCAACTATTAACTAAATTAGGCATCCAAACTGTTAGCCTGCAGCCTTGTTTAATTTGGTTAGAGCCTTTTAAAAATATCTTAAATGTGTTTAAAGGCATTCTAAGCCTAAGCTAACTGTATACTAGCCATTTAACTATAGTCTCCCTATTTTTTCACACTGATTTATTTGATTGATTTATGTTATCTGCTTAGCAATGAGCTTAAAACCCAGATCTAAATCAGTGTATTTCTCATTACAACAAATGATTTTAATCTAGAGAACAGGTTTCATACATGACAGTTCATAATTAAGTCACTGCTTTAGAAAGAATTTAATAAGAGAATGGTTTAGAGTAAAAGAAGCTGTGTTAACTGGATAATACTGAAGAATGAATCTTATAATAAAAATAAGGTTGGAGGGTACTCTTGAAAAAAACAAGCCAATGATATACTCTTCCAGCTTGAGTAGTGTCATTAGTATCATTTTCTGTATTATCTGTGGATGAATTATGGCCCACCAAAACCATTCATAACCAAATCCCCTGAATCTGTGATAATGTTACTTTACATGGCAAAAGAGACATTACAATGTGTGATTAAATTGAGGGTTTTGAGATGATGGGTTTATATCTTCATTATCTGGGCGGGCCAATTCAATGACAAGAGACCTTAGAAGTTGGGCGCCTGGGTGGCTCAGTGGGTTAAGTCCCTGCCTTCGGCTCGGGTCATGATCTCGGGGTCCTGGGATCGAGTCCCGCACCGGGCTCTCTGCTCAGCGGGGAGCCTGCTTCCCTCTCTCTCTCTCTGCCTGCCTCTCTGCGTAGTTGTGATTTCTCTCTGTCAAATAAATAAATAAAATCTTTAAAAAAAAAAAAAAAAGAGAGACCTTAGAAGTTAAAGAGGGAGGAAGGAGAGTCAGGAAAGCAGAGATGGGAATGATGTGATGGCAGGCTGGGACCACAAGGCAGGGAATGATGGTGGCCTCCAAAAGCTGGAAAAACCAAAGAAACACATTCTTCATTAGAGCCTCTAAAGTGACCACAGCCTACTGACTCTAAATTTTAGTCTAGGGAAACCTATTTTGTACCTACATAATTATAAAATAATAAATTTGTGTTGTCACTTTATTTGTGGTAATCTATTACAGCAGCAAGAAGAAACTAATTAAAGAGCCAGAAGATCAAAGACCTGATATATATATAGATATATCTATATATAGATATATCTATATATATCTATAGGAGTTCTTGCTAGATGAGAGAAGAATACAGTAGGGAGGGCAGAGAGACTTAAAATCAGGTGAAAGATTTATATAAGGATACAGACACACAAAAGTATTAAGTACGTTTAGACAGATAGGGAAACCTTAGAATATAATACTTAAAGAAATGTAAAGTCCAATCCTAGAAATTACAAAGGGAAATAAGCTGTACCTTTTGAAGAAATAGTTTTCAAGTAAAAGAAAAATGATCTAAGAGTTTATCTGAATCCAGAACTGATTTATCATCTCTAAAGAGTATGAACTTGCACCTTATCCCAGAAAAAATTAGTGGCAGTTGTTTCAAGATTGGAGATACTGAACAGGCATTTGCCTCACTTCTTCTCAATCACAGACTAAAATGACAATCAAGGTACTAAAAAGCAAAAAACAAAAAGCAAAAATAAATAAATAAATAAATAAATAAAAATAAAAGTAAAAATAAATAAATTCACAAGGATAAAGACCATTGGATTTTGGAAGCTCCAAAAACAAAAGTTTAGTGGTGATTCAAAAGAGCTCAGGAAAGTGCATCTTAAGCTTAAGGGGTAAAGCTAAAAAGTTTTTTTGCATCCCTGCCAGCATCAATCTCAAAACTGGTGACAAGAATCTCAAGAAAAAGGAACAGATGTATTTGTTAAAATTTAGACTCCTCTGTCATTGGGTAGAGGCAAGCAACCTCTTCTCCTGTAGCAGGGCAGAAGACTAGAGACTTCCTCTCTGAAATAGACGAAACCCAGGGTGTCTGATATGGGGGATACAAGTGAAAACAAAGGTAGCAAACTGAAAATGAAGGTTAACTAAAAGTCTGTATTTTGAGACCCTCCAGTTATCTTCTACCATCTAGGCTCAGAATCTTGTAAAATTTTACAACCCTGGAAACAAACAAAAAAGAGGCCTCTAAAAGTTTCCAAAAAGGAAGAAAGCAGGTTTCATAGCAAAGATTAGGAATTCAAACAAATCTCTCTTTTTTTCCCCCCACTAACACTGGAAGCTGGTGGATGGGGTGGGGGTGGGGGAGATATCCAGAAAAAAAGGAGTAATGCTTCAAATTTCTGAGGGATAATAATTTCTAACCTAAAATTTGATATTAATAAACACAACTTTCTAGAACAAAAAATATCTTAAGATATTCAAGGTCTCAAAAACCTTATCTCTGGTGTCTCCTCTTCTCAGGAAACTAACAGAAGACATATTCCAATAAATGAGGGAGTATACCAAGAAAAAGAAAGGGAGGGAAATCAGGAAACAGAGGATCCAATGCAAGACAGCAACAAAAGAAATACCCAGAATGAGAACCATGCAAGCAGGTCCACTAGCCAGTCCACACTAGAACAGGTCAGAAGGTTCTTGAGCAATACTCCCAGGAAGATATAAACAGAGCACCTAAAGTGTAAGAACCATTTCACTCTCCCATTGTGTGCGTGATTGTAATTTAGAAAAACAAAACAATTCAGGACATCCACCACTAGGTGGGTGAAAATCAAGTCCTGTGTATGGGTCACAAATCTCTCTTCCATATATAATCTCAGGACCCTGATCTGGGACATTTGGGATTCTTACCCCAAACTGCTGTTTGTGAAACTGTTTGCTTAAGTGTTTTCATCACAGGAAAAATTAAAATTAGTAGAAGAAAAAGAGTAAATTAAACCTCTACTACTTCAAAGTTATATTGGGGAACAATATGCATATGATTATCACAGTACTAATCATGTTTAAGAGACTCTGACATACACCGTAGACTCTTGGCATATTAGCTTCAAATCCAATAAAGTACAATTTTATATGATACAATAATATATAATACGTATTATATTAAATTACAAACCATGCAATTTATGGATTTAGACTTTTTAGGTGAAAAGTATAATAATTTAGCCAAGTTTACAAATATTATTGGAATTTTGTAAGGACTTGGGAGTTGCTATAGTTTTAAGCTTAATTTACTAGTTTATACAAATTGTTTTAAGTATTGAGAAAGTTTTGCTTTTTAAGTCAGGTATCTGAAGTCCTTAATACAAATGAATACATTCAAATTGTAAATATAATTTTTAAAGATTTTATCCACTTATTAAAGAGAGAGAGAGAGAGCATGAGCAGGGGGCAGGGAAGGGGACCGGGGGAGAGCGAGAAGCAGACTCCCCTCTGAGCAGAGCCCAAATGGGACTCAATCCCTGGGACTCCAGAATCATAACCGTGACTGAAGGCAGATGCTTAAGATGCTTAACCGACTGAGCCACTCAGGCGCCCCCATAAATACAATTTTAAATTAAGGGAATTTAAACAAGTTTTGTTTTTTTTTAAAAGACATATTTATTTTAGAGAAAGAGCATGTGCGCACATGTGGTGGGTGGGGAGGCAGAGGGGTAGAGGGGGGAGAGAGACAGAATCCCAAGCAGACTCCACATCAGGCTTGATCTCATAACCTTGAGATCACAACCTGAGTGGAAACCAAGACTTGGATGTCTAACTGACTGTGCCACCCAGGTGCCCTGACCAACTTTGAAATGTAGCTAAGGCACTTAGTCCTTTCAATTTGAGTTGTTATAGAGAAAAAGGGTAAGTTTATAAAATAAGGTTTTTTTTGGGGGGGGGGGGGCGCCTGGGTGGCTCAGTGGATTAAAGCTACTGCCTTCGGCTCAGGTCATGATCCCAGGGTCCTGGGATCGAGCCCCGCATCGGGCTCTCTGCTCGGCGGGGAGCCTGCTTCCTTCTCTCTCTCTGCCTGCCGCTCTGCCTACTTGTGATCTCTCTCTGTCAAATAAATAAATAAAATCTTTAAAAAAAAAAAAAGTTTTTTTTTAAGGTTGAATTTAAAGGTTTAAAAAAACATAAGATTATAAAATGTAACTTTAAGAAACTTGGACAGTTCCCAGGATTTCTAAATAGTTAATGAAGAGTTATACAGTCACATTAAGTTGCAATGCAGTTCATTCAGTAACTGAAACACTCAATTCCAACATAATAATCAAAACTCTCAACTTGATTTAACTCTGGGGATTGTCCTCTACTCCAAGCTCTGGATCACTGAAAATAAGAAGCCTCTTGTCATGGAATGGGGTTCTACTCTTCCTTCTTTAGATATGAGCGTACCTTACACTCTGGTTAAACATAGTTTTTGAACACTACAGCATTAGAGCAAAATGATGAAAGAAAGGAAAACAAAAATGCTTACTTGACATGTATGGGACAAAACCCCTTACTACTGGGAATCCTCACCTCAAGTTCCTTTTATCCCTTAGTCGCTCCTTGGAAACGTGATATCCAGCTTTTATTCACTGAGATCTATTTACAATCATGACCCCTACTTCCATCCTCTACTCCCACAGGAGGCTTTGGGGGCAGAACCTCAGATGACTCCACAACTGAGCTCACAAGCATGCACTGGAACTAGCTCACTCCCTTTATTTCATCATTAAACTCCCTTGGGTTATCTTTAAAATTCTACAAACTTGGTATGGGTGAGGGGTTTAAGAAGCATCACATGGGTTTGCCAGTGAAATGCTATTCATCAAGTAAATGGCATTATAAAATGCTTACTATTCAGGATGAGTACTGTTATGGTTAGCTTTATGTGTCAACTTGGCGAGAGTAGTATCAAATACTAATCAAGGTGTTGGTATGAAAGTATTTTGTAGATGTGGCTAACGTTTACAATCCAATGATTTTAAGTAAAGATTATATTCCATAATGTGGATGGACCTCATCTAATCAGTTGAATTACCTTCAGAGCAAAACTGAAGTTTCCCTAAAAAGAATTTCTACCTCAAGACTGCAGCATCAGATCCTGCTGGAGAGTTTCCACTCCAGCCTACTCTACATCTACAAACTCTACATCTACAAATTCTGAATTTACCAGCCCCATAATTTTTTAAGTCCAATCCTTGATATAAGTATCTTTATTTGATACATATACACAAGTATATGTATGTATACATATATGCACATACATATATATAACTATACATATATATTACTGTTGCTGGTTGTGCCTGGGTCCCTATTGCTTATAGTTATCCTGCTTGATTAAAGCAGGAAATCTAAATCTAGGAAATCTAGGGGGTCTCCATTAAGAAGGAGAATTACAGGCCAATATCTCTGATAAACATGGGTGCAAAAATTCTCAAAAAGATACCAGCAAACTGAACTCAATCGTATGTTAAAAGAATTACTCACAATTGTATGGGATTTATTCCTGAGCTGCAGGAATGGTTCAATATTCACAAATCAACTGAGGTGATACACCACATTAATAAAAGAAAGGATTAAAAAAAGGGGGGGATAAAAACTATATGATCCTGTCATTAGATGCAGAAAAAGCATCTGACAAAAACACAACCATTCTTGATAAAATTTTCAACAACAAAGTACAGTTAAAGGAAACATACCTCAACATCATAAAGGCCGTATACGAAAGACCCACAGCTAACATCATCCCCAGTGGGGAAAAACTGAGAGCTTTTACTCTTAGGTTAGAAACAAGACAGGGATGTCCACTCTTACCACTGTTATTTAACATAGTACTGGAAGTTCTAGCCTCAGCAATCAGACAACAAAAAGAAATAAAAGGCATCCAAATTGGCAAGGAAGAAGTCAAACTCTCACTATCACAGACAACATGATACTTCATGTAGAAAACTCAAAGACTACACCAAAAGATTTCAAGAACAAATACACACAGTTGCAAGATATAAAGTCAACATACAGAAATCTGTTGTATTTCTATACACCAATACTAAAGCAGCAGAAAAAGAAATGAAGGAATCTATCACATTTACAATTGCACCAAAACCATAAGATAGCTAGGAATAAACGTAATCAGAGAGGTAAAAGATCTGTACTCTAAAAAACTATAGGACACTGATGAAAGAAATTGAAGAGGACACAAAGAAATGGAAAAGCATTCCATGATCACGGATTGGAAAAACACTGTTAAAATATCTATACTACCAAAAGCAATCTGTACATTTAATGAAAACCCTATCAAAAAAACCACCAGCTTTTTCACTGAGTTAGAACAATCTGAAAATTTGTATGGAACCACAAAAGACCCCAAATAGCCAAAACAACCTTGAAAAAGAAAAGCAAAGCTGGAGGCACCACCATTCCAAACTTCAGTCTATATTACAAAGCTATAATCATCAAGACAGTATGGTATTGGCACAAAAAAAAGACACATAGATCAATGGAACAGATAAGAGAAACCTAAAATGGGCTTATCACTCTATGGTCAACTAATCTTCAATGAAGCAGGAAAGAATATCCAATGGAAAAAAGATTGTCTCTTCAACAAATGGTGTTGGGAAGATGGGACAGCAACATATAGAAGAATGAAACTGGACCACTTTCTTAACCAAATACAAAAATAAATTCAAAAATGGATGAAAGACCTAAATGTGAGACAGGAAGCCATCAAAATCCTAGAGGAGAACACAAGCAGCAACCTCTTTGACCTCGGCTGTAGCAACATACTACACACATCTTTGGAGGCAAGGGGAACAAAAGCAAAAATAAACCACTGGACTTCATCAAGGTAAAAGCTTCTGCACAGCCAAAGAAACAATCAACAAAACTAAAAGCCTATGGAATGGCACAAGATATTCGCAAATGACATAACCAATAAAGGGTTAGTATCCAAAATCCATAAAGAACTTATCAAAATCAACACCCAAAAAACAAGTAATGCAATTAAGAAATGGGCAGAAGACATGAATAGACATTTTTCAAAGATGACATCCAGATGGCCAACAGACACATGAAAAGATGCTCAACATCACTCATCAGGGCAGCACAAATCAAAACCAGGATGACACACAACCTCACACTTCTCAGAATGGCTAAAATTAACAATACAAAAAACAAGAGATGTTGGCAAGGATATGGAGAAAGGGGATCTTTCTTACACTGTGGTAATGCAAACCGGTGCAGCCACTCTGGTAAACTGTATGGGGGTTCCTCAAAAAGTTAAAAATAGAACTACCCTATGATCCAGCAATTGCACTATTATATATTTACCCAAAGGGTACAAAAATACAGATTTGATGGTGTGCATGCATCCTGATGTTCACAGCACCATTGTCAACAAGAGCTGAACTATGGAAAGAACCCAAGTGTCCATCAATTGATGAATGGATAAAGAAGACGTGGTATGTGTATATATACACAATGGAACATTACTCAGTCATCAAAAAGAATGAAATCTTGCCATTCGCAACCATGTGTACGGAGGTAAAGTGTATTATATGAAGTAAAATAAGTCAGTCAAAGACAAATACTGCATGATCTCACTAATATACAGAACTTAAGAAACAGAACAAATGAACATATGAGAAGGGGGAAAAAAAGAGAGAGGGACAAACTGTAAGAGATTCTTAGAACTGAGGGGTGATAGAGAGAGGTGGTGGGGCATAGACTAGATGGGTCGTGGGTATTAAAGAAGGCTCTTGATATGATGAACACTGGGTATTGTATGTAAATGATGAATCACTGAATTCTACTCCTGAAACCAACACTGCACTGTATGTTAAATAATTAGAATTTAAATAAAAATTGCTAAAGTGTAGAGGTCTTAGGTTAGAATGCTAGTTTCTGCTATGTATGGTCATATCCTCTAGTAGGTTAACCTAAATTTCCTTAAATGGTGATCTCAGGAGAGAAGGGGGCAAGTCCCAGTGCACAAACTCTTCTCACATCTTTACTTAAAGCACATAAATATATACATATGTGTGTGTGTGTGTGTGTGTGTGTGTGTGTGTGTGTGTGTATTCCCCCCCCCCCCCCCCATCAAGCAAGGTTAAACCATAGTCACTGAAGGAGAGGTTCTCCAAGGGAGCATATTATGACAGAAAGGGAATGAGAGCTAGTAATTCTCATGGATATCATGAGCTTAGCTGTGGAGTCATTTTAGGTTCTGCCCAAAACAACTACTTACAAGAGTAGAAGTTAAGGGAAATAGAAAGGTTTACATAAAGGAATATATGGAGGGAGGCATGATTCACTGGGGGCCACTACTATAACAATGTACCACATCAGTATTAGCTGTGGGAATGGTACAGAGCAGATGTTTGTGTACCCCTAAAATTCATGTTAAATCCTAATGTTCAATGTGGTATTTGAAGGTGGGCTTTTGAAAGGTGATTAGGACATGAGGATGGGTCTTCACAAATGAGATTAGTGCCCTTACCAAAGAGGCCTGAGAGAGATCTTTTGTCCCTTCTGCCATGTGAGGAAATAGTAAAAACGCTATCCATGAACCAGGAAGTGGGCCCCCATGAGATACTGAAATGCTCATGCCTTGATCTTAGTACTTTCTAGTCTCCAAAACTGTGAAAAATGAATTCCTGCTTTTATAAACCACCTAATATAGGGTATTCTGTTAGAGCAATATGAACGCTGCCATGTGAGGAAACAGTAAAGACACTACCCATGAACCAGGAAGTGGGCCCTCATCAGACACTGAAAGTGCTCATGCCTTGATCTTGGTACTTCCTAGTCTCCAGAACTGTGAGAAATAAATTCCTGTTTTTATAAACCACCTAGTACATTGTATTCTGTTAAAGCAATATGAACAGACTAAGGCAAATTCCAGTACTTCTTCTAGCCACATAAACATATTCAACACAGGCTCATAGTCTGAGTGAATGCGACTGATTTGTGTTTACTTACAACAATGGCATGTCACTACATATGCGCAAACAACATAAATGCAATGGAAGACCACTTAAGAGCTACAACACAGAGATACCGAACTTAATATACTTTCTTCGGCAAAACTGTACCATGAACCCCTTTTCCTAAAAATCCAACAGTATAATTGTGGAAAAAATAAACCTATAGGAAAGTTTTGTATGAATCTGGGACTATTTACCCTGGAAAGTAAAGTTCTCTCCATAAAATAATTTCATGATGTTATCTTCTTCAGTAAGAATAATCTGTATTTCATGACTTTTTTAAAGCACATAAAGTTTGTGAAGTCTGCATTCACACTTGTTCCTCCTAATCTTTCCAGTTTCGTGTCAAAAGACAAGTATCTGCTTGTTGCACACTGAATCCTCTCCAGGAGAACAAACAAAACATTTATTACACACAGTGGATACTAAATTTCTCATGGCCATATTTTATTACAGATGCTGGAAAAATAAGTTACCATTCATTTTCTCTATAAGGCAGCTAAAAAGGGAATGGAAATATCATTTAAATAAAATAAGTAGCCTGATATAGGGAATAAAGGTAGTAATTATAAAAGGGAAGCCTTTCTTGTGAGATGATTTTGGTCAGATAAAGCTGCTCATAAAACCAGGAAGAAGAAAGAAGGCAGGTCCAGGCAAGTGTTCCTTTAATAAGCCCACTTATAAAATTATCACATAAATCTCTTCTCTTGGTGAAAATGGAAGGATGCAAAAAATCTGATGAAAAGTAACAGTGAGTTTTAGCAACTTTCCTCAAAATTACATAGTGAGTGTTTGAACTAGAACTTGGATTAAATTTCTTGATTCACAGTTAGGTACAAACTTAATACAATGCACTAGGACCTAGACCACTGCAACCTTGTGTCCTGTTATATCCCCCACATATAGCTGTTGGGGCAGGTCACTGAAAAGACTGCCAGTTGATCTATAAACTGGACCCAGGTGATCTGAGTCTCCTTATCCCCTCCCTTTGGAATGTGGTTCTGTTTGCTTTTCCTGCTCCCCAAGGCTGCTGCAACCACAAAGACTTGAGATAATGATATGGTGTTGAGAACACTTGCATGATACCCTTGACTAAACCCAGTTAAGGCCTCTTTCTACATAAACTTTTAAGATCTGTGTGGTGGGTGCAGGGATCCATTATCCCTCTGGCTGCCAAAGACAAGCCTCATAGGCAAGACCACTTTGCTTAGTGAAACTGCCACCTACCAAGCTGCAGTGGCCTTCCCATTTCTTTGGTCTCTCTGCTCACCACATTCGGTAGCCAGTTTCAGATTTTATCTGGAAAGCTCCCAAAGGAGGTTATGAACCAACACTAGCACAGTGTACAAGCTCAAAAATACTGTTAGAATAAGTAAAAGACTGAAATTTAAGTCAGGACTGTAACTGAGATTTATTATTAGGAAATAACTTAGCTTCTCTGAATCTATTTCCACTTCTGAAAAATGAAAATAAAATTCATCATTATACCAGGTACCTTGAGTTGCTGGGAATATAAATATGAACAACGGGGTGAGGGGAAGTAAGGGCAGTAAAGACCAATAAAGACAAAACAAAACTAGTAAATGAATATATAGGATAGTTATAACAAATGAAAACCAAGAAAAACAAGGTGCTGCAGTAAAAACAGATTCTTAAGACGAAAATAAACATGAAGTTTTTAGCATATGACTCATGTGATAAGAGAAATTAGATCTCATTTCTTCCTTCCCTTGCTAAATTATGAATTAAAAACTGAACATGAAAAATACATAATTCAAATTCCTAAGTAAACAAAGCTTCATCATTAGAATATGACATTTACTGTAGACAGCAAGGCTAAAGAACAAGCACTTCACAGATAGTGGTTCTTAGCATGCCTGAAGAGACAGTATGGCATTAAACAGAATGTCCTCCAGCCTGAAAAATCCATTTTCAATCACACCATTTAAGTTTTAGCACAGTACTTGACCTCTCCAAGCCTCAGTTTTACAACTTGGTTGGAAAATAAGGATGATATAGGCATCCACTTCACTGGACTGTTAAGTGATAGAGTGACAAAGTTATAGTAATCAAAAGAGAATGGCATTTGCATAAAACACACAGGTTAATGGAACAAAACAAACCAAATACCAAGAATTTACAATAAAGAAAGGAGAGTCTAATAAATAGTGCTAGAAAAACTGAAGAGCCACATGCTCGCTGACAATGACTTTCTGGATTTGGAACCAAAAGCAAAGGCAAAAAGCAAAAATAAACAAAAATAAACTAAAAAGCCTCTGCACAACAAAGGAAACCATCATCAAAATGAAAAGACAACCTATAGGAGGAAGAAAATACCTGGGCATGTAATGTCAGCATGGTTAAAAAAATAATGAACAGTATGTGGCATATAATCTCAGTAAAGGATACAACAAAATTATCATTGAATCTACAAATCTGATGAATGTCTTTAAAATGTAGCTCACTAAATAGATACCTTTTATTTTTTGCTTTACCCAAATACTTGGTTTGAAAAGAAACCATATTTTCAGAAGGAAAACTTCTATCAATTATAGGTAAGAAAAAGTCCTCAAAAAAAAAAAAAATAGGAGGCACTGGTTTAGCAGTTGAAAATGTCATTTAGATTTCGAGTCGACAGCGTCTTAACAAAGTTATCTAGTAGTGTATCAAATTCGTGAATGTTTAAGCACAGCGGGATGAACAAAACTTGACCGAAAGAACTGTAAACACCTGAGAAACGCTTTCATATGAGGGCATCCTCAGTAACCAAGGAAGTGACAGCATCTAGGCTGGTGAGTACTGAGGCCCCTTGTTTCTCCAGCCCAGCATTAGGTTGGGCAAATTCTAAACACGCCTTTCTAGAACCTCCACTGTATACCAGTTCTTCAATCTTCAAGTCCTCCAATCCGCGAAGGCTATGGTGCTACAGGTAAGGCGGGCAGAAGAGAATATGTCCTCTTCTCAATTCTTCACTCAACCCGAAACCATGATCTTGGCCGTGCGGCCCCACTCCACTGTACGGAGTAGATTCTGAGAGCACAGAACTAAAACTTTCTTTTTCTTCTTAAGGACAGCACCCGTGGAACGTGTGCAAACGCCCAAGAAAAGGGGGGTCTTCTCACCTCTTCAGAACTGGCCCGAGTCCTCCCGCGCCAATAGCACGAGCTTCATTAAGCCGGGACCGCTCCCTTCAACTCCTCCCCCGTCGCTGACCCACAGCCCGACCTCACCTGGGAGCGGTTCCACCAACAGATGGCTTAGAGAAATCCCAGGAAAAGCGGCCCAGGTGGTGACGCCACCAAAGGCACAGTCATGGTCTACCTCATTCAGGTCACCAGCGCACACGCGCCTCAGTCACTGCGCCTCCCGCCTCTGGGTCGTCCCCCCACCACCTCGGTAGCTTCGCAGCCTCCCGCATTGCACGCCGGGAACGGCCTACCTCCACTTTTCAGAGACTTCAATTCCCAGCATGCAAAAGACTCCAGACAGAACTGCACTCTGGGATTTGGAGTCCTTATCCCTCGCTTTCTCTCCGTCTTTAACAGAGAGTCCGAGGGACCCTGCAGGAGATCTAAACGCAAAGCATCACCCAAGGTCGTGAAATGTAGGCTTCCCTCGCATCCGGGGCCTTGTGCAGTCCTTGGCTGGGTGGGGAATGGTGTCGCCTAGCAGCCGCGCGGCTCTTGCCTGCACAGGAGCTGTTGGCGGGATCCAGAGTCCCGGCAGAACAGCGGTGGGGAGCGGTCAGGTGTGGCAGCGGGGCTGACTTTGGTCCGTGCGGCAGATCAGGGGCCTCTGCTGGTTGCCAGGCTCGGTTAGGTGGGTGGATCTTGGTGAGCAGAAGCAGCCAGTTTCTTCCCAAGCAGGTTCTCTAAGCCTCAGGGCCCAAATGTAACAGCCTATTTTCCCTAACCTTGTCTTTGGTCCACAATCCGTCTGCCTTCTCCTGTCTTCCGCCCCGTTTTCCCCGGCCTACCTGCTCTCATTTCAATCGTCCCCCGCCGCCCCCCCACCTTTTCTTTTTTACTCCCAGTTCCTGCTTCACCGAATCAGAGTTCATTTTCAGCCTTCCAAGTACCCCCGCGTTTGGCACCTTCAGATGTTCGCGCGCCTCGGTGGTAAGGGGGCGTGGAGAAGGGGGCTCAGAATCTTAGTTCTGACCTAGATGAGTTGTATGGGAGAATCCGTCATAGTTTATTCAGCCGGTTCAGTATTTGTTGTTTTGTGCCAGCTGCTATAATTTTGATCAAGGCTATTTTGCCCACTTATCTGTTATACAAAGCCATAACTCTTTGCTAACACCATAGAGAGTTAAAATGATGTAATCTATAAAAATAGTAATGCTGTTTACCTTGAAAATGCTAATACCCACCTGTTTTGTTACAGAAGGTAAAGCACAGTGAAAGATTTCAAGATGCCACCTAATATAAACTGGAAAGAAATAATAAAAGTTGACCCAGATGACCTGCCTCGTCAAGAAGAATTGGCAGATAATTTATTGATTTCCTTATCCAAGGTGCTTCATTGATAAACCATACGCACATACATATATACACACAACTGTGATTAATCTAAGTTGTTCCTGAAGTCAATGCATGTTACATATGAAAGAGTTTTCATATTTTGCCCCAGGATTATAAAACATAGTTGCTTTTCTTTTTACTTAGGTGGAAATAAGTGAGCTAAAAACTGAAAGTCAAGAAAATGTGATACACCTTTTCAGAATTACTCAATCACTAATGAAGGTTTGTATACAGTAGGTTTTAATAATGGTTTTGACTATTAAAGGACGTTTAAGGAACTGTTCTTAAATAGGTTAATCCTTACGAAAATACTTTGTAACATCAAAATCACTCAAAAATGAGATCTCTTCAAGTGTGGATTGAAAATTTTAGTGTGCAAGACATTGCTGGTTTCTGCCCTGAAGTTCCTAAAAGAATGTTTAAGAGAAACAGAATGGGTATTTTTAAAAATAACATAGCGAGGTCTTTTGTAATTATGTTAACATAATCCTGAAGTCAGAATGAAAAATGTAAAAAGTCGTATAGGGATTTATTGGGAGGGGGAAAGGTTTAAGTGAGAGAAGACTTCATAAGAGGCAAAGACTGATGAGTAATTTTAGGTAAATGAAAATCAGTGGTAAATTTTAAAAAGCTTCTAAAGCTGGAAATCACCTTAAATAAAACTTGGAGTAGAAAATATGCTTATTCATTACAGTTGAGGAGACAGGTGCAGAAAATTGTTAGTAGGTTATAGAGGAAACAAATGTTGGATGTAGCTTGCAGTGGGCTGTCAAGGGTATTACAGGTGTATTTTATGCTATCAGCAATACCTCTAATGGTAGAGGTTTTTGAGCCACAATTGATAAATACAAAAGTATGGCTAAACTAGGCTAAACTGTGGCTTAACAAGGCTAAAGTAGATATGTTAATAAAACAAACTGAAAGAAATTGAAGCTATTTAGACAACATTGTGAAGAAGTTTAGATATAAGATTATGGACTAAAATAATGACAATTTAATAGAAAAAAATAGAAAACATTACAAAAGGGAAAAGTTACACTACTGGATATAAGACTAGAAGGAAAAAGAGGAATCAGGGGCGCCTGGGTGGCTCAGTGGTTTAAGCCGCTGCCTTCGGCTCAGGTCATGATCTCGGGGTCCTGGGATCGAGTCCCGCATGGGGCTCTCCGCTTGGCGGGGAGCCTGCTTCCCTCTCACTCTCTCTGCCTGCCTCTCTGCCTGCCTCTCTGCCTATTGTGATCTCTCTGTGTCAAATAAATAAATAAAATCTTTAAAAAAAAAAAAAAGCTTTAAAAAATAAAAAAAGAGGAATCAAATATCTTTGATTAGTAAGAACTACTTCTTACTAGAACTAGAATTAGTTCTAGTAAGAACATCATCTATTTATTCAACAAATATTTACTGAAAGTCTCCATATCCCAGGGACTGAATGCACTAAATACTGGGAAAGCAAATGAAAAAAAAAAAAAACAAAAACAAAAACAAAAAAAAACCAACTCATTTTCAGTACTTATGTAAAGGCATATTGAAATAACCTTTCTTTTTATATTTAGATGAAAGCTCAAGAAGTAGAGCTAGCTTTGGAGGAAGTTGAAAAAGCTGGAGAAGAACAAGCAAAATTTGGTAAATGCCCTAGAAAAGTTCATCTTGATGTTAAATAGGGGATTCTGTTTAGTATACTCTATAATATTTATATACTCACTTTATTTTGAAAGACATTTCTAGAACTCTTGTTTCATGTATGAGGTATGAAAGTTATTTTTTCTTACATTAACTTATTGTAATCATGATTGAATCTTTAAAAATAACAATATTATTACTTTGAAGTTTATTTAAAAATTTGTTTTGAGATAAATCTAACTGAAACTTTTTTTTTAATAGAAAATCAATTAAAAACTAAAGTAATGAAACTGGAAAATGAACTGGAGGTATGTCCTTTTGTATTACTAGGGTGCACTTGTTAATTTTATTATGTTGAATTACTGTTTTCAAAATTTTTTATTATTGCTTGGAAAAATCACAAGAATGATACTGTGTTCCTAATTAGTTGTTTGTTCAACATATATTTTACATGTTATATAAATTCTTAGGATTGAGTATCCAATTGTGAACAAAATAAAAACATTCAGGAGGGGTACCTAGGTGGCTCAGTAGGTTAAACAGCTGCCTTTGGCTCAGGGACCGAGCCCCACATCAGGCTCACTGCTCAGCCGGGAGCCTACTTCTTCCTCCCCCTTTGCATGCTGCTTCCCCTGCTGGTGTTCTTTGTCTCTCTGTCAAGTAAATAAATATAAAAAATAATAAATCTAAATATTAAAAAGAAGTAAATCTAAAAAAACAAAAGAATATTCAGTAACCTGAAGCTTAGAGTCTAGAGAGGTATCCTGAAGATTACTAACTAGTAACTGAGCTGCAGTGGAGGCACATGGGAATTTGAGGAATAGTGATGGAAGGATATGGTAGAAGAAGTAGCTCTTGAGAAAGCTAAGAGCCAAAATATGAATATATTGTTAAGGAACTGAATACATTGACACTCCTGAGAATGTGGGAAGGAATGTGATAGAAATGAATTAGCCTTTAAGAGGAGAAAAGAACTTCTTCCTTCGTGGTAAGAAATATGGATGTGTACAGAAGCTTTTATGTGGAACCTGGAAGTTGAAAGGTTAGAGGGAAGGCTCATTTGCCAAAAATAAGAGTGGAAGATGTGTAGTCAAAGTTGAAGGAAGTTTAACAAAGCTTAAGCTTGAAATATAGTGGGGAATGAGCTGGAGATTAAGGGATCTAGACTCAGATAATTTGAATAAATCCTGATTCTTTGACTTACTAACTCTATGAACTAGGATGAGTTATTTTTATTCTGTACTGTATATCTAGCTTCTAGAAAAATATCAACCATTCTCAATATATACTTACTAAATGAATTATGAAGTTGGATTGATTCTGTTAGTGTTTATCCAGGCAGCTACTGTAGAATAGAAGGACAGGGCAGTGGGAGATATTGGTAAAGTGGTTGAAGTGATAAGTGATTATTATGAAATCTCAGCTGAATGGGTAAATCAAGATTCGAATGATAGGAGAGGTTAGAGAGAAGTCAAGGGATCAGAGGGTACTATGAGGTCAGAGGGCAGGTATACTAAGGAATCATGAGAAAATGTTTCTGCTGGGACAAGGTTCTGACGTGGGCATTGAGAGTGGGAGGTTATAGTGAATTCAAGAAGCATGTAAAAAGAGAGAGACTAGAATGAAAGTTCTATGAATGCAGAAACTGCTTAGGGGCTTTTGGTGGAACACTATGAGCCATGTGCCAAGAATTCTCAGTTGAGAGGGAGCAATTGGGAAGTTAGTAGTTTGCTGCTACCATGAGTAGGTGGGGATTGGATAGCTGGATGTCATGTGGAATTCATAGCAGCTGGAGTTTTCACAAGATGGTAGAGGAATGATAGCCTGGAAGTTACAGGTTGAGGTAAATCAACACCTTCTTTTGCCCATGAGTTCTTGGGATGTGAAAGAATGAGTATCTCCCAATTAAAAGAGTTCCAAAGGATTTAGTATACTAAGGAAACCAAAGTGCAGCTAAGGAGAGGAGATGGAGACCATGATTCAGTAAAAGAGCTAAGAGTGTAAAATATTAATTTATCTTGAAAGATTTTTAAGAGCACAAAGGAAAGTTTTCTGAAGGAGGAAAAGAGTAAGAAAAATCTACTTAATATGTAGAAGTAACAACTGTATGGTAAAGACATGAATATGAGACAGGTAGATAATAAGGGACTTATTTTGGACCATGACCCCAAATAACAGGAATATGAAGTGAAATGGATTTAATCTGCCACAAGATTTTTTTTTCATTAATGTTTACCCTCAACATGAGACTCAAACTCATGACCCTGAGATCAAGAGTTGAATGCTTGTACCTATTGAACCCGCCAGATACCCCAATCTGGCATAAGATTTTCAAGGTAATCTCAGCCTGAGCCATCCAGTACAGTAGCACTAATCACTTGTGGTTATTTACACTTAAATTCATTACAAAAAAATTAAAAATTCAGTTCTCTAGTTGCAGTAGCCACATTTCAAGTGCTCAAAACCACTTGTAGATAGTGGCTACAGTATTCAGGCGTGCAGGAACATTTCCATTATCCTAAAAAGCCCTGTTGGGCAGCACTGATTTAAATATAGTATGAGGAAAAGGGCAGGTAAAGAGCACCAGAAGTCAGGTTCCCTGGGTGGCTCAGTCAGTTGAATGTCCGACTCTTGGTTTGGCTCAGGTCATAATCTCGTGGCTGTGGGATCAAGCCCTGTGTTGGGCTCTGTGCTCAGTGCAGCGTCTGTTTCAGGTTCTCTCTCCTTCTCTCTCTCACTCACGCTCTCTCTCAAATAAGTAAAATGTTAAATAAAAAAACAAACAAACAAAAAAAAGCACCAGAACCAGAACCCTGCTGGTTTGTAGCCTGGTTTCAGAGTTCTGACACTGAAGACAAGGCTTGGTAGTTCATTGCCTATGTTCTCTGCTTGTGCAGTTTAGTCTGGTGTCTGTGGCTTAGTGGTTATAATTGAGGCTGAGCGATTGACATTCAATTCCTAGATGTGGGTGGCTCAGAAAAAGCTTAAGGGCATGTCAGTCTGCAGACTAAAGCTTAAGTAAACAATTTTAAAAACAGGTTCTTAGGCTAACATGATTTTAAATATCTGGTGCTGATTGTAATACAAATATAAAGTCAATTTTTTGTTGATTCTCTAATTATAATGGGATTGATTTGTACTTTTGGTTTATTACTTTCAGATGGCCCAGCAGTCTGCAGGTGGACGTGACACTCGGTTTTTACGTGATGAAATTCGCCAACTTGAGAAACAGTTGGAACAAAAAGATAGAGAATTGGAGGACATGGAAAAGGAATTAGAGAAAGAGAAGAAGGTTAATGAACAAGTAAGGCACACTTTCCTCAATGAATTTTAACTGATTGAGTTACCTAAAAACACCTGATTATACTTTTTATAGTGATAACCATCAATTTATATGTTTTATGTGAGAATTGATGTATACTTACCGCTAAGACTTTATATCACTATTCATGTTGTCATCACATCTTTAAATCAAATTTCTTGTTTTCAGATGTACCTTGCTTTGTGCAATAAATACTTACATGTAAAAAAATATAGTTTCTTGGGGCGCCTGGGTGGCTCAGTGGGTTAAAGCCTCTGCCTTTGGCTCAGGTCATGATCCCAGAGTCCTGGGTTCGAGCCCCGCATCGGGCTCTCTGCTCCGTGGGGAGCCTGCTTCCTCCTCTCTCTCTGCCTGTCTCTCTGCCTAGTTGTGATTTCTCTCTGTCAAATAAATAAAATATTAAAAAATATATAGTTTCTTAAGAAGTTGTGTTAATGCCAGCATTTTATAAGTCAATGTATATTTTAAAGTATGACATTTCGTCTTTTATACAAATATAGTTAGTACTTTTTATGTTATTCCTTGTTATGTATAAAATAATTCATGCAGTAGTCACTTTAATTTAGTTTGAGGAAAAAATTTTTCGCAGATGGTTTTGTTAATTCCTGTCAGAAACAATATGTTTCTTATTTTGCCTCACCTGTCAGTAAACTTATACAAATCTGCTGCCTAAGTGTTGTAACTGTCCCATCCCTGATTCCCAGAAGCTTTTTCTACCTTTGTGCCCTCTAGGTCAATGTCTTGTTACATCCTAATAATTTTATTTTGTCCACTGTTCTCTTAGAAGTAGGAGGTGGTAAATTTTAAGTAGACGTCAATGATTATAAGGTGTTGTTGCTATAAATTGTTGTTGTTATAAATTGATTTTTAAGGAAAAACATGCCTTTTCTTGATATATCTTTTTTAAAATATAATTTAATATAATCTTGTAAAAGTGATTTATCCATATAATTTTTGTGGTGAAAAAGTATGGATTGATGCCACCTAAAGGTTAGAAATAAGTTCTTAGAGATTGTTTGTTTAGTTGACCCAATAAAACATAGCAGACTTATGGATTTCTTAATAATCACTGTGATATACAGTAATAGAATTGTTTGTTAGGGGTTTTCTGAACTGTTGGTTTTCTGAACTGTTCTTCTGTGTAGCCCATACATTAATCAACTTTTTCTCATTCATACCATATAACCTTAGCTAATCAGAACTACCTTGTCCATTCTTCTTAGACTGCTATCTTTCTTCGTAGGTACAAATGCAGAAAACTTGAATATATGGCCTATGTACTCTTCCAGTTGCTAGATTCTTTGAGATGGAATATGAGTTGTTGGCAATTTCTTCTTTGCCCTTAACCAGTCATTCACTTTACTGAGAATTTATAGCTTGCCAGAAACTGTTAGGTTCTAGGAATACAGAGGTCAATGATACCCTGCTTTTTTATATTCATTGTCAATGATAAATGTAATACAGAGGATATTCTGGGGAGGGATACCTAAATCAGTCTTGAGGTTCAGGAAGTAATTTATAAACAAAGACCTATAATAGGAGTTAGTCTGGCAAAGGGATGGAGTATACATTCATGGGTTAAAGATAAGGCATTCTGGGCTGAAGACAAAGCGTTTGCTAAGATCTGGAGGAAAGAGATGGCATGGTGAGTTCAGGGAACTACGGTTACTCATTTGGCTGAAATATAGGTAAAAATAGATAGTGTAGAATACTTACTATGTGCCAGATATTTTATATGGACTAATTCATTATTCCTCATTTCATACTTACTATATGAGATAGGTAACATTACCCTATGCTGCAGATGAGGAAACTGAGACACAGAAGGGAGAGTAATTGTCCATGGTTACAGAAACAATAAGTGATAAAAAACCAGGATTTGAATCAAATTTTTTCAGTGAGTTTATGCTCTAAACCACTGTACTATCCTGCCCTTCTTGTTTAAACATTTGTGATCCTCTGGAGAAGTAAGCACAGGTTGGTTCCTGAGGCATTAGGTGTTTTTCCTAAAAGGAGCCAATGAAAATTTTGAATAAAGAATATCATGATCAGGGCGCCTGGGTGGCTCAGTGGGTTAAGCCGCTGCCTTCGGCTCAGGTCATGATCTCAGGATCCCGGGATCGAGTCCCGCATCGGGCTCTCTGCTCAGCGGAGAGCCTGCTTCCCTTCCTCTCTCTCTGCCTGCCTCTCTTGTGATTTCTCTCTGTCAAATAAATAAAATCTTAAAAAAAAAAAAAAGAATATCATGATCAGATCTATACTTATGAAGTTTATTCAGCTTTACAGAGAATGGATTG
The DNA here is from genome assembly GCF_922984935.1 of Meles meles. Classification (NCBI taxonomy): domain Eukaryota; kingdom Metazoa; phylum Chordata; class Mammalia; order Carnivora; family Mustelidae; genus Meles; species Meles meles. Next base: position 31,611,536 of record NC_060072.1, read on the forward strand.
AAGGGGACTAAGAAGAGTAAGGAGACGTTTGTGCTAATGCAGGCAGGAGCTGATGATGGGCTAATTAAAGGCATGACTCAAGGGATTAAGAGATATAAACACTTTAGAGATGTAGGTGTAATTGGATGTAGTGAATGACTGGTTGTCAGAGGAGAGGGAGGAATGGAGAGTTTTCTGCATTGGGCCACTGGATAAGGAGATAGTGCATTCACTAAGTAGAGACACAAGAGGAGTTAGAAGGTGTGTAATTATTACTTCAGTTTTCGCTTTTGTACATGTTGAGTTTGAGGTCACAGTAGGCGTATGGAAAAAGGATAACTGGATTTGGAATTCATGTAAGACGCTGGGTGGATGATGAAGATTTGTGAATTAAGAACATAGCTATGGGGCGCCTGGGTGGCTCAGTGTGTTGGGCCGCTGCCTTCTGCTCGGGTCGTGATCTCAGGGTCCTGGGATCGAGTCCCGCGTCGGGCTCTCTGCTCGGCGGGGAGCCTGCTTCTCTCTCTCTCTCTCTCTGCCTGCCTCTCTGTCTACTTGTGATCTCTCTCTGTCAAATAAATAAATAAAATCTTTAAAAAAAAAAAAGAACATAGCTATGAAGGCGTAGAAATGACTGTAAGTGAGAACTCTGAGAAAAGTCTAAAGAAATAGGAAGAAGTACTTCAAGGGATAGCACAAGAAAATACAAAAATCAAGAATGTGATGTTTGAAAAACTAAGGGGAGAGAACATCAATAGTGCTAAATGCTTCAGTGTTAAGTTCTTGACATCTCTTGTCTTGTTAAAATTTTCCAATTCAGAAGACAGTGGGACTATTTCTTAATTCTCAGGTGACCATGTTGATGATGATAGTAGTAATAGATAAACTCTTGAGATTTGTATAGCATTTTGCATTTTATTAATAAACTTTCTCTAAACTTCTTATTTTGAAAACTATCAAACCTTCACAAATTTTTTTATCACAATATCACAATATCACAAATAATTATAATATTAATTATAAATATTATAAAAATATTTATTAAAAAAGGAATAAATATTCATATGCTCTTCATATAGATGCACCAGTTGTCAAAACTTTGCCACATTTACTTTCTCTCTCCAGCAGTATCTTTGTACACACATATTTCTCTTCTCTTTGCTGAGCCACTTGAGAGTTAACTGCAGATATCATGATACTGTACACTAAAATATTTAAGCATGTCTTTCTGAAAAAGAGGAGTGTTCCCTAACATAATTTCTATATAACTACCATATGCAGGAAATTTAATATTTATTCAATACCCTTATCTCATATCTAGTCTGTAATTGTATTTTTTTTTTTTCCTATTGGTCTAATACTGCCTTTCATAGTCCCTCCGCCCAATATCCAAGGTTCCATCAAGGATCACATACTGCATTTGCTTATTTATTATAGACATTTAACTGTATTTTAATTGCAAGCCACTGAGAATTTTACTTTCTCCTTGAATAAGGGAGAAAAGTGAAAGGCCGTAAGAAGGATGGGGTTTGGACAACGGATGAAAAAAATGTGATGATAGGTATAGTATTTGCCTGTTTTGAGAAACAAAAGAGTCACAAAGAAATCAAATCATTTATATGAGGAGAAGAAAACGCTTCATAATTTTTTGTTACTTCATGCACTGAACGTTGTGCTAAGGACTTCATATACATCATACTTAATTTTTACATCAACGTATGAGATGGGAAAATTGGATTTAAGAGATGGTAAATCACTTTTTCATACTCCACCAGAAACCAGAAACTGGTGGACAAAGAATATAAACGTGGGCCAGTTTGATTTCAGATTGCTTCTTTTTAACCATTATGTTGTGCTGCCTTATATTTCTAAGTAATTTAAATGCTCACTAGAGCAAAGAGTATTCTAGCTCTGATAAAGAAGAACTGCAAAATGTTAAAGATCTTTGACAGAAAATTACTCATTAGGTTTTGTTTGTTGTTTTGTTTACGTATCCTTTGGTTAGAGTTTTGGTTTTTGTTTTTGGTTTTTTTTTTCTTTTAATTTTTAGACTCAACCTGTTTTGTTTTTTGTAATCCTTAGATTTCACAAATTTTGGTTTGTTATTCATGTTTGATCAACATGATCAACTAAATCCTTAGTAGCTAATCATTCTCTACTTCATTGGAGAGAATTTAGAATTTAAATTGATCAGCTGAAAACCTAGTTTTATATTGAATTACTGCTGAACCTTATTTTTTTTTTTTCTGTTTTAGTTGGCTCTTCGAAATGAGGAAGCAGAAAATGAAAACAGCAAATTAAGAAGAGAGGTTGGTAAAAAATTTTAGTAGTTGTGGTATTTCAACAAAGTTACCTGTTAAAAATTTTCATAAATTTATATTCTAACTAGAACCGGAATCTTCTAAGTAACTGGTGCTTTTAAGCTGCCTAATTTTGTGATATGAATTTGTCTCAGGGAAATAGAAAATAAACTGAAAGTTGAAGCCATTAAGTACTACATTCATCTTTTACTTTATGTGGGTAAATTTTGCTTTGATTCATAAGCCATTCTTTGTTATTTTGCTAATTGGCTGAATAACTGGATTTCTGTCTTCTCTTATTTTACCCAGTATTCTTTTAAACGTTTTGTTTCTCATGAAATCTTTTAAGTTCTTTATTATTTGGTTCTTCTGAGCCAAATAATGTTTGTACATTGTTTATCCTTATAGGAGTTCTTATCTTTTTAACATAACCAAAATAGTCTTTGTTTTGATTGATAATTAATATTCTTGCTTTCATTGATTATCCAAAATAATATCTCCATCTAAAATTTCTCTTTTTTATTTCAATTTCTAATTCTTAATTTTAATTATGGATTACCTTTCTCATTTCTAATTATCTTTTCCCTGTTCTTTTCTGGAGAACAAACGTCTAAAGAAAAAGGTGAGACTTTAGGGGTGGAGAGACCTTGGGAATTTAAAGATATGTTTTGAGATCAACTAGTTAGATGATGAAATTTTGTTTCTCTGGGTAGTTTCTTGATAATTGAATATTGTATTTGGTCTGCCCTCAGAATGAGCAACTTCGTCAGGATATTATTGACTATCAGAAACAAATAGATTCACAAAAAGAAACACTTTTATCAAGAAGAGGAGAAGACAGTGACTACCGATCACAATTGTCTAAAAAAAACTATGAACTTGTCCAGTATCTGGATGAAATTCAGGTAAAATAGAAGTTGGTTCAAGGCAATGATTCTTACAAAACTTCAATTTTATTGTAATGTAAACCTAGTATCTGGCCCTACAGTTAACTTCTGTAGTAGAAATCTGCAACTATGCATTTGGAAACATGAAATAAATTGCATCTTTAAAGTTAATATATCTTGCAAATTCATTCATTTCATATGTCTGTCTTGGGCATTAAGAAGAACTAAGCTTTTTAGATAACAATTTGGTTGATAGTTAATTTGATTTCATTGGCCAAGAGCAATCGCTACTATAGATCTCTAAAGAATTCCCTATTCTCCAGCAGGCACTTATGACTATTTAATTTTAATTTAGTTTAAATTACAGTTTCTTAGGTTAACCATAGTATCTTTAACTTCGTTAGACTTTAACAGAAGCTAATGAAAAAATTGAAGTTCAGAATCAAGAAATGAGAAAAAATCTAGAAGAGTCTGTACAGGAGATGGAAAAGATGACTGATGAGTATAATAGGATGAAAGCTATCGTCCATCAAACAGATAACATAATGGACCAATTAAAAAAAGAAAATGATCATTACCGGCTTCAAGTAAGAATTGCTGTTAGATTAACTCATTCACGCAGACTTCGTATCGTATCATTACTATTTATGTGAAACTAAAAAGTACTTTAACTTTCTAGGATATGAATTTTTGTCTTATGCTGTAATATACCTTTTACTGTAACATGTTGCCATGCTGATATGTTTGTCCACATGAGTTTCCCTTACGCATAACTTGTAGTTGATACCTGAATTAATGTAGATACTAGTCCTGGAAAACTAATAAATATGGGGATTTTCCTACTAAAAATGCCTAGAAGTCCTGTAGACCTGAAGTTAAGATTTTTTACTATAAAATAAATACACTATAAATATCAGAAAACCAATACATTGCTCGTTTTTCATGGTATTAAACTAGTGTAAAAAATAGAATAATACTCAAAAATATAATTCTCTAGTAATGACAGTTTACATCTGTAATGATACAGAAACCACTAAATATCACCTCTAAATACAGAATTGCTCCAATAATGAATATGCATTGGTACTATATACATACATATGTGTATGAGTATGTATGCCGCATATGTGTAATGTATGTGTATATATGCATGTATTGCACTATTTTGCAATGATTCTTGAAATAATTGTTGCCTTTTAGGTGCAGGAGCTTACAGATCTTCTGAAAGCAAAAAATGAAGAAGATGATCCAGTCATGGCTGCTGTCAATGCAAAAGTAGAAGAATGGAAGGTGCTTTTTTCAGTTGATCTAATGGGTTTTTCATTTGTATTTTTGATTTCAATGTCTTATTTTCTTTAAAGGCCTTATGGTAGTTATTGACGTTTTTATTAGGCAGTTTTAAAGTGCATTAGATGTCCTAGTTAGGAAAGAACTCTCTCCTGTGTAGTCCTTTAGCCTATTTGTAATATAAGTCTAAAACTTATTTGTCATCTAAAATAAATAATTCTAAGTAAAATATATTCACATAACTCATAGCTACCATGTATTGCGTATATATAGTTCCTGGTTCAATTTTAGTTTTTCTAACTCTCCTTCCTTCAGACCAATACAACCATTCATTTTTCAGTTTTTAGACACTTATGAACATGTTTTTTAATATGAATTTTAGAAATAGTTCTTATAAATCTTACTTTATTGGCTCTGGTAAATTTATAATTATAAGTTCTTCTAGCAAAGAACACAAGACACCTTCATTCAGTGACATTTTAAGGTTTTCTCCATGAAAATTAATTGTACAAAACTTCCTGGTAGTTTCACGAAGGTATTTATAATTCTTATTTAGGAATGGGTTTTGAAAGCTTGAGATTATTTAAAGATTGAATTTCTAAAACAGCAAAAATTATACTGTATATTTTTAAATCATTTCTTCTTTGAACTTAAGATGGTACACCCAAAAAGAACAATGATTATGCAAATAGTTGCTGCTACTTACTCACTTCAATGTGAATTTTATTTCCTGTATTTTCTTGCTAATGGTATATATTAGAGTATTTGATATAAGTGAAAAATGATTTATTAATTTTCCTCTTATGTAACAGATCCTATATTGTTTATATCTAGTTAATTTTGTCTTCTAAAGATGATGAAATTATTGAATATCAACAAATGTTACATAACCTGAGGGAGAAATT